>NC_092117.1:15722147-15798199 GCF_045679555.1 Salvelinus alpinus
GTTGCTGTGGGTACGACATTGTCAATGCACTTCCTAATGAACTCGCTCACCGAATCAGCATATTCGTCAATATTGTTGTTGGACGCGATGCGGAACATATTCCAATCCGCGTGATCGAAGCAGTCTTGAAGCGTGGATTCAGATTGGTCGGACCAGCGTTGAACAGACCTGAGCGCGGGAGCTTGTTGTTTGAGTTTCTGTTTGTAGGCTGGAATCAACAAAATGGAGTCGTGGTCAGCTTTTCCGAAAGGGGGGCGGGGGAGGGCCTTATAAGCGTCGCGGAAATTAGTATAACAATGGTCTAGTGTTTTTCCAGCCCTGGTAGCACAATCGATATGCTGATAGAATTTAGGGAGTTTTGTTTTTAGATTAGCCTTGTTAAAATCCCCAGCTACGATGAATGCAGCCTCAGGGTGTGTGGTTTCCAGTTTACAAAGAGTCAGATAAAGTTCGTTCAGGGCCATCGATGTGTCTGCTTGGGGGGGAATATATACGGCTGTGATTATGATTGAAGAGAATTCCCTTGGTAGATAATGCGGTCGACATTTGATTGTGAGGAGTTCTAGATCAGGTGAACAGAATGACTTGAGTTCCTGTGTGTTGTTATGATGATCACACCACTTCTCGTTAATCATAAGGCATACCCCCCCGCCCCTCTTCTTACCGGAAAGATGTTTGTTTCTGTCGGCGCGATGCATGAAGAAACCAGCTGGCTGCACCGACTCCGTTAGCGTCCCTTGAGTTAGCCATGTTTCCGTGAAGCAGAGCACGTTGCAATCCCTGATGTCTCTCTGGAATGCTACCCGTGCTCGGATTTCATCAACCTTATTGTCAAGAGACTGGACATTGGCGAGTAGTATGCTAGGGAGTGGAGCGCGATGTGCCCGTCTCCGAAGCCTGACCACGAGACCGCCTCGTTTTCCCCTTTTTCGGCGTCGCACAGGGTCGCCGGCTGGGATCAGATCCATTGTATTGGGTGGAAGGCAAAACACTGGATCCGTTTCGGGAAAGTCATATTCCTGGTAGGAACGATGATGAGTTGACGTTAATCGTATATTCAGTAGTTCCTCCCGACTGTATGTAATGAAACCTAAGATTACCTGGGGTACCGATGTAAGAAATAACACGTAAAAAAACAAAATACTGCATACTGCTCACCGGCCAAGCACACGCACTGTCGTGGATGCGAGGTCCGATCCCACTTCTGACACCAATGTAATGAAACAGGCAGGGAGCAGGTCTCGAACCCTCGACCTCCTAGCCCGAGGTCCGGCGCGCTATCGACTGTGCCACAAAAGCATGCTCAAGCGGCAGAGTCGATTTCCGCGCTTATAAACCCAGGGTCGTTACACTATACAGTGGGGAGAACAAGTATTTGATACACTGACAATTTTGCAGGTTTTCCTACTTACAAAGCATGTAGAGGTCTGTAATTTTTATCATAGGTACACTTCAACTGTGAGAGAAGGAATCTAAAACAATAATCCAGAAAATCACATTGTATGATTTTTAAGTAATTAATTTGCATTTTATTGCATGACATAAGTATTTGATACATCAGAAAAGCAGAACTGAATATTTGGTACAGAAACCTTAGTTTGCAATTACAGAGATCATACGTTTCCTGTAGTTCTTGACCAGGTTTGCACACACTGCAGCAGGGATTTTGGCCCACTCCTCCATACAGACCTTCTCCAGATCCTTCAGGTTTCGGGGCTGTCGCTGGGCAATACGGACTTTCGGCTCCCTCCAAAGATTTTCTATTGGGTTCAGGTCTGGAGACTGGCTAGGCCACTCCAGGACCTTGAGATGCTTCTTACGGAGCCACTCCTTAGTTGCCCTGGCTGTGTGTTTCGGGTCGTTGTCATGCTGGAAGACCCAGCCACGACCCATCTTCAATGCTCTTACTGAGGGAAGGAGGTTGTTGGTCAAGATCTCGCGATACATGGCCCCATCCATCCTCCCCTCAATACGGTGCAGTCGTCCTGTCCCCTTTGCAGAAAAGCATCCCCAAAGAATGATGTTTCCACCTCCATGCTTCACGGTTGGGATGGTGTTCTTGGGGTTGTACTCATCCTTCTATTCCTCCAAACACGGCGAGTGGAGTTTAGAGCAAAAAGCTCTATTTTTGTCTCATCAGACCACATGACCTTCTCCCATTCCTCCTCTGGATCATCCAGATGGTCATTGGCAAACTTCAGACGGGCCTGGACATGCGCTGGCTTGAGCAGGGGGACCTTGCGTGCGCTGCAGGATTTTAATCCATGACGGCGTAGTGTGTTACTAATGGTTTTCTTTGAGACTGTGGTCCCAGCTCTCTTCAGGTCATTGACCAGGTCCTGCCGTGTAGTTCTGGGCTGATCCCTCACATTCCTCATGATCATTGATGCCCCACGAGGTGAGATCTTGCATGGAGCCCCAGACCGAGGGTGATTGACCGTCATCTTGAACTTCTTCCATTTTCTAATAATTGTGCCAACAGTTGTTGCCTTCTCACCAAGCTGCTTGGCTATTGTCCTGTAGCCCATCCCAGCCTTGTACAGGTCTACAATTTATCCCTGATGTCCTTACACAGCTCTCTTGTCTTGGCCATTGTGGAGAGGTTGGAGTCTGTTTGATTGAGTGTGTGGACAGGTGTCTTTTATACAGGTAACGAGTTCAAACAGGTGCAGTTAATACAGGTAATGAGTGGAGAACAGGAGGGCTTCTTAAAGAAAAACTAACAGGTCTGTGAGAGCCGGAATTCTTACTGGTTGGTAGGTGATCAAATACTTATGTCATGCAATAAAATGCAAATTAATTACTTAAAAATCATACAATGTGATTTTCTGGATTTTTGTTTTAGATTCCGTCTCTCACAGTTGAAGTGTACCTATGATAAAAATGACAGACCTCTACATGCTTTGTAAGTAGGAAAACCTGCAAAATCGGCAGTGTATCAAATACTTGTTCTCCCCACTGTATATATTTTTATTTTTATTTAAAAACTAGGCAAGTCAGTTAAGAACAACTTTATATTTACAATGACGGCCTAGGAACAGTGGGTTAACTGCCTTGTTCAGGGGCAGAACGACAGATTTTTACCTTGTCAGCTCGGGGATTCAATCTAGCAACCTTTCGGTTACTGGTCCAACACTCCAACCACTAGGCTACCTGTTGCCCCACCTATATACCAGGTGGGGATGTGGGATGGACCTCATAGCCAACAAACCACCACCCCTCTCAAGAATTACCGGTGTGAGGTACAAGCCCACTACTCTCCCCATCAATGGTTGGTGTGAAAGGGGGGGAAGAGGAGATGAAGGCAGAGGAGCATTCTGTACTCTTCAGGTACAGAACGCTCTCCCCCACCTCCTATCCCTGTCTCCTCCCGTCCTCCATTCTTCTCCAGGTCCTGTGGGTTCCCAGAATACATGAAGTGCTAATCTGGGCGGGGGTGATGAATTAGGCAGGGTGTATTTGGGGAGCTGGAATAGTGTTTAATCACAGCCAGAGCTAATACTGTACTGCAGAGCATGAATAGTCTCACTGACCCCTGCACCTATCAGCACATCCATCAGCAGTTTTCACTGGGAGAACAGACACACTGCTCCACTCCCAATGCTGGGAATGAAATATCTACTGCCTGTGTGTGTTTGTGCTGAGCGATTAGTGATTAGAGTTCGGTTGGTTCGATTATTAAACAATTACAGTTTTCAATGTCAGTATTATAATTTTCTTTTTTTACATGAAATGTATTATGAAATGATGATTTTCAAATAATTTTAGAGCTTTTTAAATGGAAATTCCAAAGCCAAAAATTGTGAACATTCGATTGCCAAAACATTAAAAATATGGTCCACATTGGGTGGACATCAAAAGAAAAATAGGAAATTATGAAATGAACAATTTTAGTTGTGTAATACTTTGTTTTCTATTTGATGACTTTATTATGTTTCATTCCTTTTAAAGTAATCATCTAATCTCTGCTCAGGTAGAAGCAACCAGCTAGGCCATCTGACGTTATGTTTGCCCCATACTGTACTGTCTTTAGTCATTCTATTTAGCTAGCCTGCCTAAGTATGCTGCAGAGCTGTCTGACAAAGTCATTACTAGTTCATATTACTAGTTCTTCAAAGTAGATACGGTACACTTTCCTGAATTGTCTCTGTCCCTCTCGTCGTTGTCTTCTGTACATTCCGCTCTCATGTGGTCTGTGTGTATCTAACCTAACGTAGCAGGTGTAAAAGTGTATCCGTCCAGAGATCTGTATATAATGATGAGATGCTCATGTTGTCCCAAAGGCGGGAAGGCAGGCGACAAGCTTATGTCCAAAATAAGCCAAAAGAAAAGCATTTTGCTTCTGCTTATTTTGGACATATTTTGGTGAGTGAAACCTCTCGCTTCGCCTCCTCATCTCTGATCCTTCTCTGAGCCAGAAAAAAATGGAGCAATGGATTGTGGCCAATGTAGTTAAATACGGAACTAGGTTGAATATCTGCTTAATGAAAACTACAACTCCCTTCAGCAAAGCGTCCCACATAGTTCTTGACTTGATTTTTCAGATTTCTCTCGTGAATTATTTGATTTTTCTCTAGAGACAACGCACGTTGGGCACAAAAAAACTAGAACAAAATGGATTCAAGTATTTGAACCGACGTCTGTCGGTCAATTAGCTGATGAATAACTGAAAAACCAAAATGTTGGTTAATCGCTCAACACTAGTGTGTGTGGTCTGCTCGCGCAGTGACAGAAATGAATGCTCTCCTCAATAAAAAAAATTTGGTAAGATTTACAGAAATGTGACTACCATTTCAAATCAGCCAAATTCCCTAACTTTGACCAAACACAGGCCTCAGAGTCAACTACTGTTTGAATTCAGCAAGCACAGAAACCAACACAGTTTTCCTACTTGCTCTTTTACACAATGAACATTGTACGCATCAACTCCCATAAGTATTCATTATTTCATATCGGGGACTGAATTAGTAATAGTCTGGGACTTCCATAGAATCAACAGCCTTTTTATAGTAATGACATTGGAGCTGACTGAACATAATCAGACAGGATGGGTGTATATGCTTAAGAGATACCTAAAAGGAGTGAGGGTGCATGTGTTCGTGTGCATGTGAGAGATCAAGAAAAGGGGAGGGCACTATAAAATGAACAACGAACAAGCCGACACAGATACCATAGAATGTGGTCATAAAACGTATTTTCCCCTCACATAGTCAAATAGCTCAGTGGTGGTCATACAGTCCAACCTTTCGGTCATAAACCCATTAACCATCACTAAAATCAATGGACGCCAAGGTAACCAGCATGACAGTCTAGAGACAGACAACCTGTTTCCCTGGGTGTCAATGACATTTACAACAGACCTCTTCCAGATGGACTAGAAAAGTGCTGCACTAGATGGGAGTATGTGTATGATGTCTGTTTGAGAGAAAGAGACAGCAGGTGTGTTCGGGCCCCCTAGCTATAATAATACTCATTATTCTATGACAAAAGCATGAGTGGTGCCACTCACACATACATACAACGGGAGTCTCCACTATGTCACACCGTCAGCTAGTTTTCAGCTGACAGCATGGTGTCGCAGTAAAAGCAGACACAGGAGGACTACATAGAATACACACAATCCCTCTATTACCCCCTACCTACATACATACTTAGCTCTTATTCTCTTCAACTGTTTACTTTTTAAAATATTCCTGTAATGGAACAACACTATAACCTTATGTCAAACCCAACTAAGGAAGTCCCTACGCTATAATTTGAATATGTTGTGGACGATAGAATATCTGAGAAGTTGTTTCTAGATCATCTTTGTTTTGTAATCTAGTCAACGTACTGGCCCATCTACTTAGGGTATGGAGTACAACCAGACTGACCGCTGTGCTCACCATTCACGAAATAAAATAAAAACAATAAGTACATTTACTCAATAAACTTTTTTAAATTATCTTTCTCAAAAGCATTTGTATATTTTCCCATAAAATAATCTGTACTCTTCATAAAAATGTTGCTACCCCACTGCAGTTCCCCTGACATTGAATACCACTGGTCTGTTGTGTAGCAAGGCACCACCTTGGTTTAACCTATAGAGACTCTCTATGAAAGGACTGGTTTAATATACAGCCACATATCTAAACACGCTGTCTGTCACACTGTGCGCCCACAGAACCATATAAAACTAGGTAAAATAATGAAGTGCTTTACTGCAGAGAGAGAGAGAGAGAGAGAGAGAGAGAGAGAGAGAGAGAGAGAGAGAGAGAGAGAGAGAGAGAGAGAGAGAGAGAGAGAGAGAGAGAGAGAGAGAGAGAGAGAGAGAGAGAGAGAGAGAGAGAGAGAGAGAGAGAGAGAGAGAACATGAAAGGCAGAAACAGTGTGAGACAGCGAGGGAAAGCAACCCGAGACAGGTTGCTCTGTGTGATGACTGATGAATGAGGTAGTCAAGATATAGTGGGAGCAAAGATACTGCTCCCTTCACTAGGGACCTTGTGGATTTCTTTCTCAAGCACACATCTCCACCTACATCCACCCACACCTACACACCCCCACAGTCTTTCCCATTATCTGCTAAGAATTCCGTTTTCTGATGATTATTCCCTATTGGAATTTGGCCTGAGGTCACCGTAAAGCAGATTTTAGTAACTTGAATCTGGGCCAGGCTCCTCTGTGAGTGTGTCCGTCTCTGCAGGTATTCTTGCTAGCTAGCTGTCTTTGTTTCTGAGCCAGAGGCTATACTGTATCAGATGTATTTGCCGACAGAAAGGCAGGTACAGCACTCTAACAAGACATTCTTCCCTCTGCCATGTTTCAAAGATATATAATCATTGGCTGTTATTATTTGTAGTATTGGGATTGGAGTACGTGTACAATATCTCTGTGTGTGTGTATGTGTGTGTGTGCGTGTGTGAGAGTGAGTACAGCCCAGGCAGCTCTCTTCTTTGATTGAGGAGATTAAAGGTGTCGTTCATTCCACTGGTTGTTATATCAGGATATAAATCCTGCTGGTGGGAACCTCTCTAAAAATCAGCTTACATTTCCCAATACTAAACCTTAACTGTTAAGAAATAGAGAAAACGCAACAACTTAGAGCAGCGTCTCTAGGGGGCAACTTTACCCTAGTCTGTCACTCTCTCCCACCAGGTACACTCAAATAGATTTGATGTAAATCATCTCTGTTTTCCTGTCCAGGACCTTGTCTATCACATACCCGAAGATGGCGGCGCTGAGGGCACCCGTTTTGCCGGTTCCTGCTCAACATAGCTTTTTTATGGCTATTTGTGTGTTAATTATTACTTTGTTTGCTAAGAATGTTCGTGCCATAATTTCCTACTTTCGACAAACACTTCTGGATCATGACTCAGAAGCTAGACACTTCTCTCAGCCCCGAGGGGAGGGCTATGTTTCCTCAAACAATTCCTGGTGTACCGAAGTTGAAAACATCGCAAGCTCCTGTTCACCCGACCTGGAGTTTCTGATGCTGCGATGCCAACCCCACTATATGCCGAGGGAATTCACATGTGTTATTATCACAGCTATGTACAACACCAAGGCGGCACTACGCAAACTGTACAAGATTATTAGCCAGCAAGAATCCTCTCACCCAGAAGAGGTCTATTGTCGCAGGTGACTTTAACCAAGCCCGTCTAAAATAAATTTCCCCAAAATATTACTAACATGTATCCTGCCCCACAAGAGGATCCAGTGTGCTTGACCATGTATACACAAACATCTGTCGCGTACAAAGCCATCCCCCGCACCCACTACGGCCAATCAGATCACATCTCTGTTCCTACTCCCTGCCTACAAGCAGCAACTCAAGAGGGAATCACCAACAGAGAACAATGAGGCACTGGACAGAGGAGGCAGACAATGCTGGAGGATTGTTTCGAGAATACTGATTGGAATATGTTCAAAGATTCCTCCATCCAGGACTCAACCATCAACATTGATGGACCGTCAGTTACAGGCTTCATTAGGAAATGTGTTGATGATGTACCTCAATAACAATCCGGACATACCCCAACCAAAAAACGTGAATGAATGGAGATATTCGTACAATGTTGAGAGCCAGTACAGCAGCGTTCAATGTCAGCAGAATGAACCCCGACGACTCGGTGGCGCGTACAAGGCAAGCAGATACGAGCTCCGCAAATCCATTAGGGATGCAAAAAGACAACACAGACTCAAACTTGAATTGATGTTCGACAACTCATACTCGCGTCACGTGGAAAGGACTACAGACTATCAATCACAGACTACAAAAAGGCAAATCCAGCCGAGCTTAACACATTCTACGCTTGCTTCGAAGCAGTCAATACCGAGCAATCCAGGAAGACTCACTGCTCCGGACGACCAGTCTCCGAGGCTGACTGAGGAAAACTCTCAAAAGAGTGAATACTCACAGAGCTGCCGGCCCAGATGGCATCCCTGGCCACGTCCTCAGAGTGTGTGCTGACCAGCTGGCGGGTGTCTTCTCGGACATCTTTAACCTGTCCCTGTCCCAGGCTCTAGTCCCCACCTGCTAGGTGCCCAAGAAAAACAAGATGACATTCCCAAATGACTATTGACTATCGTCACGCTCAGCTCGGTCATCATGAAGTGCTTCGAGAGGCTGGTCATGGCCCAGATGCCAGGCATACTGGACCCACTCCAATTTGCCTACTACTCCAACAGATCCACAGAAGATGGCATTTCCATCGCTATTTACATGGCCTTAACACATCTGGACAAGAGGAACATCTATGTGAGAATGCTGTTCATGGACTACAGTTCAGCATTCAACACTATTGTTCCCTCCAAGCTCAACACCAAGCTCAGAGCCCTGGGCACAACCCTCTTCAACTGGATCCTGGACTTCCTGACCGGCAGACCACAGGCTGTAAGGATTGGCAACAACATCTCATCCACACTGACTTAACACAGGGATGTGTCCTCAGTCCTCTGCTGTACTCCCTGTTCACCCACGACTGTGTGACTTTGCACAGCACCAACTCCATCATCTAGTTTGATGACGACACCGGGGTTGTCGGCCTGATAACCAACAACGACGAGTCAGCCAATAGGGAGAAGGTAAGTGAACTGGCATTGTGGTGTTGACTTCAGGAAGCAAAGGAAGGAACATGCCCCGATCCACATCAACGTACAGTGGGGAGAACAAGTATTTGATACACTGCCGATTTTGCAGGTTTTCCTACTTACAAAGCATGTAGAGGTCTGTCATTTTTATCATAGGTACACTTCAACTGTGAGAGACGGAATCTAAAACAAAAATCCAGAAAATCACATTGTATGATTTTTAAGTAATTAATTTGCATTTTATTGCATGACATAAGTATTTGATCACCTACCAACCAGTAAGAATTCCGGCTCTCACAGACCTGTTAGTTTTTCTTTAAGAAGCCCTCCTGTTCTCCACTCATTACCTGTATTAACTGCACCTGTTTGAACTCGTTACCTGTATAAAAGACACCTGTCCACACACTCAATCAAACAGACTCCAACCTCTCCACAATGGCCAAGACCAGAGAGCTGTGTAAGGACATCAGGGATAAATTGTAGACCTGTACAAGGCTGGGATGGGCTACAGGACAATAGCCAAGCAGCTTGGTGAGAAGGCAACAACTGTTGGCACAATTATTAGAAAATGGAAGAAGTTCAAGATGACGGTCAATCACCCTCGGCCTGGGGCTCCATGCAAGATCTCACCTCGTGGGGCATCAATGATCATGAGGAATGTGAGGGATCAGCCCAGAACTACACGGCAGGACCTGGTCAATGACCTGAAGAGAGCTGGGAACACAGTCTCAAAGAAAACCATTAGTAACACACTACGCCGTCATGGATTAAAATCCTGCAGCGCACGCAAGGTCCCCCTGCTCAAGCCAGCGCATGTCCAGGCCCGTCTGAAGTTTGCCAATGACCATCTGGATGATCCAGAGGAGGAATGGGAGAAGGTCATGTGGTCTGATGAGACAAAAATAGAGCTTTTTGCTCTAAACTCCACTCGCCGTGTTTGGAGGAATAGAAGGATGAGTACAACCCCAAGAACACCATCCCAACCGTGAAGCATGGAGGTGGAAACATCATTCTTTGGGGATGCTTTTCTGCAAAGGGGACAGGACGACTGCACCGTATTGAAGGGAGGATGGATGGGGCCATGTATCGCGAGATCTTGACCAACAACCTCCTTCCCTCAGTAAGAGCATTGAAGATGGGTCGTGGCTGGGTCTTCCAGCATGACAACGACCCGAAACACACAGCCAGGGCAACTAAGGAGTGGCTCCGTAAGAAGCATCTCAAGGTCCTGGAGTGGCCTAGCCAGTCTCCAGACCTGAACCCAATAGAAAATCTTTGGAGGGAGCCGAAAGTCCGTATTGCCCAGCGACAGCCCCGAAACCTGAAGGATCTGGAGAAGGTCTGTATGGAGGAGTGGGCCAAAATCCCTGCTGCAGTGTGTGCAAACCTGGTCAAGAACTACAGGAAACGTATGATCTCTGTAATTGCAAACTAAGGTTTCTGTACCAAATATTCAGTTCTGCTTTTCTGATGTATCAAATACTTATGTCATGCAATAAAATGCAAATTAATTAATTAAAAATCATACAATGTGATTTTCTGGATTTTTGTTTTAGATTCCTTCTCTCACAGTTGAAGTGTACCTATGATAAAAATTACAGACCTCTACATGCTTTGTAAGTAGGAAAACCTGCAAAATTGTCAGTGTATCAAATACTTGTTCTCCCCACTGTAACTGCAGTAGAGAGTCGCGAGTTTTAAGTTCCACGGCATCCACGTCACAGAGGACTTGTCATGGACCAACACCACCACCACTCTTGTCAAGAGGGCACAACAGCGTCTCTACTTCCTAAGTAGAGTACTTCCTAAGTACTTCCATCTCTCGACAACAACGCCGGATTCCTGCCGTAATCCCTGAGCCACTGCTTCTGATCCTCACAGCTAGCTTGCGGCTAGCGCAGCTAGCGCCACTGCCACGAAGCTAGCACCAGTTAGCAAACACAATTCTACAATTCACAACCTCTCTTTCGCCATCGCCATCTGGCTTGGATTCTCTGTCGACACGACCACGTCTGAGCAGACCCCCTCCGTCTGAGCAGACCACCCCCCGGGCTACTAACTTTAAACGCTGCGTGCTAGCTTAGTGGAGGCCTCCCTGCTCCATCTACGGCTGCCCCCTGGACACTATGATCACTTGGCTACATAGCTGATGCATGCTTGACTGTCCATTAATTCACGGTACTCCATTCTGTTTATTTGTGTTTTATCTGTCGGCTCTGTGCTTTAACTCAGGATCTGTGTGTAGTTAATCCGACCCTCTCTGCCTAGTCGTCGCCATTTTTACCTGTTGTTGCTGTGTTAGACTAGCACCCTGTTATTGCTGCTGTTATCTTACCTGTTGTTTTAGCTAGCTCTCCCAATCAAGACCTGCAATCACTTTATGCCTTATTGTATGTCTCTCTCAAATATCAATATGCCTTGCATACTGTTGTTCAGGCTAGTTATCATTATCATTGTTTTGGTTTGCAATGGACCCTGTAGTTCCACTCTCCGTACCTCTGATACCTCCTTGGTCCCACCCCCCACACATAAGGTGACCTCACCCATTGAGACCAGCATGTCCAGAGATACAACCTCTCTTATCATCACCCAGTGCCTGGGCTTGCCTCCGCTGTACCCACGCCCCACCATACCCCTGTCTGCACATTATGCCCAGAATCTATTCTACCACGCCCATAAATCTGCTCCTTTTATTCTTTGTCCCCAACGCTCTAGGCGACCAGTTTTGATAGCCTTTAGCCGCACCCTCATCCTACTACTCCTCTGTTCCTCGGGTGATGTGGAGGTAAACCCAGGCCCTGCATGTCCCCAGTCACCCTCATTTGTTGACTTCTGTGATCGAAAAAGCCTTGGCCTCATGCATGTCAACATCAGAAGCCTCCTCCCTAAGTTTGCCTTACTCACCGCTTTAGCACACTCTGCCAACCCTGATGTCCTTGCCGTGTCCGAATCCTGGCTTAGGAAGGCCACCAAAAATTCTGAGATTTCCATACCCAACTATAACACTTTCCGTCAAGATAGAACTGCCAAAGGGGGAGGAGTTGCAATCTACTGCAGAGATAGCCTGCAGAGTTCTGTCATACTTTCCAGGTCTATGCCCAAACAGTTCGAACTTCTAATTTTAAAAATTAATCTCTCCAGAAATAAGTCTCTCACTGTTGCCGCCTGCTACCGACCCCCCTCAGCTCCCAGCTGTGCCCTGGACACCATCTGTGAATTGATCGCTCCCCATCTAGCTTCAGAGTTTGTTCTGTTAGGTGACCTAAACTGGGATATGCTTAACACCCCGGCAGTCCTACAATCCAAGCTTGATGCCCTCAATCTCACACAAATCATCAAGGAACCCACCAGGTACAACCCTAAATCCGTAAACATGGGCACCCTAATAGACATTATCCTGACCAACCTGCCCTCCAAATACACCTCTGCTGTCTTCAATCAAGATCTCAGCAATCACTGCCTCATTGCCTGTATCCGCCACGGGTCCGCGGTCAAACGACCACCCCTCATCACTGTCAAACGCTCCCTAAAACACTTCTGCGAGCAGGCCTTTCTAATCGACCTGGCCCGGGTACCCTGGAAGGATATTGACCTCATCCCGTCAGTTGAGGATGCCTGGTCATTCTTTAAATGTTACTTCCTCACCATATTAGACAAGCATGCTCCGTTCAAAAAATGCAGAACCAAGAACAGATATAGCCCTTGGTTCACTCCAGACCTGACTGCCCTCGACCAGCACAAAAACATCCTGTGGCGAACTGCAATAGCATCGAAGAGCCCCCGCGATATGCAACTGTTCAGGGAAGTCAGGAACCAATACACGCAGTCAGTCAGGAAAGCAAAGGCCAGCTTTTTCAAGCAGAAATTTGCATCCTGTAGCTCTAACTCCAAAAAGTTCTGGGATACTGTAAAGTCCATGGAGAACAAGAGCACCTCCTCCCAGCTGCCCACTGCACTGAGGCTAGGTAACACGGTCACCACCGATAAATCCGTGATAATCGAAGACTTCAACAAGCATTTCTCAATGGCTGGCCATGCCTTCCTCCTGGCGACTCCAACCTTGGCCAACAGCCCCGCCCCCCCCGCTGCTACTCGCCCAAGCCTCCCCAGCTTCTCCTTTACCCAAATCCAGATAGCAGATGTTCTGAAAGAGCTGGAAAACCTGGACCCATACAAATCAGCTGGGCTTGACAATCTGGACCCCCTATTTCTGAAACTGTCCGCCGCCATTGTCGCACCCCCTAACACCAGCCTGTTCAACCTCTCCTTCGTATCATCTGAGATCCCCAAGGATTGGAAAGCTGCCGCGGTCATCCCCCTCTTCAAAGGGGGAGACACCCTGGACCCAAACTGTTACAGACCTATATCCATCCTGCCCTGCCTATCTAAGGTCTTCGAAAGCCAAGTCAACAAACAGATCACTGACCATCTCGAATCCCACCGTACCTTCTCCGCTGTGCAATCCGGTTTCCGAGCCGGTCATGGGTGCACCTCAGCCACGCTCAAGGTACTAAACGATATCATAACCGCCATCGATAAAAGACATTACTGTGCAGCCGTCTTCATCGACCTGGCCAAGGCTTTCGACTCTGTCAATCACCATATTCTTATCGGCAGACTCAGTAGCCTCGGTTTTTCTAATGACTGCCTTGCCTGGTTCACCAACTACTTTGCAGACAGAGTTCAGTGTGTCAAATCGGAGGGCATGTTGTCCGGTCCTCTGGCAGTCTCTATGGGGGTACCACAGGGTTCAATTCTCGGGCCGACTCTTTTCTCTGTATACATCAATGATGTTGCTCTTGCTGCGGGCGATTCCCTGATCCACCTCTACGCAGACGACACCATTCTATATACTTCCGGCCCTTCCTTGGACACTGTGCTATCTAACCTCCAAACGAGCTTCAATGCCATACAACACTCCTTCCGTGGCCTCCAACTGCTCTTAAACGCTAGTAAAACCAAATGCATGCTTTTCAACCGTTCGCTGCCTGCACCCGCACGCCCGACTAGCATCACCACCCTGGACGGTTCCGACCTAGAATATGTGGACATCTATAAGTACCTAGGTGTCTGGCTAGACTGCAAACTCTCCTTCCAGACTCATATCAAACATCTCCAATCCAAAATCAAAGCAAGAATCGGCTTTCTATTCCGTAACAAAGCCTCCTTCACTCACGCCGCCAAACTTACCCTAGTAAAACTGACTATCCTACCGATCCTCGACTTCGGCGATGTCATCTACAAAATAGCTTCCAATACTCTACTCAGCAAACTGGATGCAGTTTATCACAGTGCCATTCGTTTTGTTACTAAAGCACCTTATACGACCCACCACTGCGACCTGTATGCCCTAGTCGGCTGGCCCTCGCTACATGTTCGTCGTCAGACCCACTGGCTCCAGGTCATCTACAAGGCTATGCTAGGTAAAGTGCCGCCTTATCTCAGTTCACTGGTCACGATGGCTACACCCACCCGCAACACGCGCTCCAGCAGGTGTATCTCACTGATCATCCCTAAAGCCAAAACCTCATTTGGACGCCTTTCCTTCCAGTTCTCTGCTGCCTGCGACTGGAACGAATTGCAAAAATCTCTGAAGTTGGAGACTTTTATCTCCCTCAACAACTTTAAAAATCTGCTATCCAAGCAGCTAACCGATCGCTGCAGCTGTACATAGTCCATCTGTAAACTACCCACCCAATTTACCTACCTCACCCCCCATACTGCTTTTATTTATTTACTTTTCTGCTCTTTTGCACACCAGTATCTCTTCTTGCACATGATCATCTGATGATTTATCACTCCAGTGTTAATCTGCTAAATTGTAATTATTCGATTTATTGCCTACCTCATGCCTTTTGCACACATTGTATATAGATTCTCTTTTTTTTCTACCATGTTATTGACTTGTTTATTGTTTACTCCATGTGTAACTCTGTGTTGTCTGTTCACACTGCTATGCTTTATCTTGGCCAGGTCGCAGTTGCAAATGAGAACTTGTTCTCAACTAGCCTACCTGGTTAAATAAAGGTGAAATAAAAAAAATAAAAAAAAATAAGGCGGCTGAAGAAATTCAGCATGCTTCCCCGGGTCCTCTCCAAATACTACCGCTGCACCATCGGGAGCGTCCCGTCTGGTTGCATCATGGCCTGGTATGGGAATTGCTCCGTCCAGGACGACAAGGTCCTCCAGCGGGTGGTGAAAATGGCCCAGTCCATCACTGAGACTGTACTCCCACCCATCCAGGACATCTACTCGAAACGGTGCCTGAGGAAGGCACGCAGCATCATCAAGGACCCCACACACCCCAGCCACGAGCTGTTCGGGAAGACGGTATCTGAGCATGAGGTCTGATAGAAACGGTCTCTGAGCCATCAGATTGCTGAACACTTGAACTGGACTGACCACACACACACACACACACACACACACACACACACACACACACACACACACACACACACACACACACACACACACACACACACACACACACACACACACACACACACACACACACACACACACACACACACACACACACACACTTCTTATACTGCTCAATTTATACACTGCCCCCCTATCCCCAATACATACATGTGTAAATATTGGACTATAAATTGTGTATTTCTGTATTATACTTATGCTAAAATGTTTATTCTACAGAGCCATTTACTTTGTTCGTATTCTCATCTTTTGAACAAAAATAATCTTCTTGTTGTTGCATTGTTGAGAAGGAACCTGCAAGTAAGCATTTTGTTGGACAATGTTTACCATGTGTATCCCGTACATACAACCAAGAAAAACAGCCTCCACTTTACTGATGAAGTGGATTGAAGGTTGGAGAGTGCAAAAGAGGGGTAGTGAGAAAGCATAAGAGAGCGATAGATAAACGAAAGAAGGAGAGCGCATTAGAGAGAGGGAGGGGAAAATATAAAAAGTAAGAGAGACTGACAGAAATTGCAAACGAACTAAGGTGATAGTGTTTTAGAGAGAGATGGAGACAGACGCACCGAGTGATGGAGGGAAAAATACGTTGTGTTCTCCCAGTCAGACTGGCGCAGAGCGGAGCGCTGCTCTCTGTTCAAACCGGCTGACCCAGATACAGCCGAATTAGTGACAGCCTCAAAGAGCAGAGAGAGAAAGTGTGTTTGTGTAAGACAGGAAGTGAGAGGAAGAAAAAGAGAGAAGGGGTGCAAAGAGAAAGAGGGTGATGGAAAGGGAGACAGAAAGAGAGAGAGTGCAAGTGAAAGAGAGCAAATGTCACTTTGCCTCAGACTCGCTGATGATGACAAGTTGCAGTCTACATCTCCATTCTCCACCAAGATCTTTGCCTCTCTCATTTCCTCTTCATCTCTACCTCTTATTTCACCATCATACCTCTCATTTCCTCTTCATCTCTACCCCTTATTTCACCATCATACCTCTCATTTACTCTTCATCTCTACCCCTTATTTCACCATCATACCTCTCATTTACTCTTCATCTCTACCCTTTATTTCACCATCATATCTCTCATTTCCTCTTCATCTTTACCCCTTATTTCACCATCATATCTCTCATTTCCTCTTCATCTCTACCCCTTATTTCACCATCATACCTCTCATTTCCTCTTCATCTCTACCCCTTATTTCACCATCATACCTCTCATTTACTCTTCATCTCTACCCCTTATTTCACCATCATACCTCTCATTTCCTCTTCACCTCTACCCCTTATTTCATCATCATACCTCTCATTTCCTCTTCATCTCTACCCCTTATTTCACCATCATATCTCTAATTTCCTCTTCATCTCTACCCTTTATTTCACCATCATACCTCTCATTTCCTCTTCATCTCTACCCCTTATTTGATCATCATACCTCTCATTTCCTCTTCATCTCTACCCCTTATTTCACCATCCTCTCTCATTTCCTCTTCATCTCTACCCCTTATTTCACCATCCTCTCTCATTTCCTCTTCATCTCTACCCCTTATTTGATCATCATACCTCTCATTTCCGCTTCATCTTTACCCCTTATTTCATCATCATACCTCTCATTTACTCTTCATCTCTACCCCTTATTTCACCATCATACCTCTCATTTCCTCTTCATCTCTACCCCTTATTTCATCATCATACCTCTCATTTCCTCTTCATCTCTACCCCTTATTTCACCATCATATCTCTAATTTCCTCTTCATCTCTACCCTTTATTTCACCATCATACCTCTCATTTCCTCTTCATCTATACCCTTTATTTCACCATCATACCTCTCATTTCCTCTTCATCTCTACCCCTTATTTCACCATCCTCTCTCATTTCCTCTTCATCTCTAACCCTTATTTGATCATCATACCTCTCATTTCCGCTTCATCTTTACCCCTTATTTCACCATCCTCTCTCATTTCCTCTTCATCTCTAACCCTTATTTCCCCATCATACCTCTAATTTCTACCCTTTATTTCACCATCATACCTCTCATTTACTCTTCATCTCTACCCCTTATTTCACCATCCTCTCTCATTTCCTCTTCATCTCTACCCCTTATTTCACCATCCTCTCTCATTTCCTCTTCATCTCTAACCCTTATTTCCCCATCATACCTCTCATTTCTACCCTTTATTTCACCATCATACCTCATTTCCTCTTCATCTCTACCCCTTATTTCACCATCATACCTCTCATTTACTCTTCATCTCTACCCCTTATTTCACCATCATACCTCTCATTTCCTCTTCATCTCTACCCCTTATTTCACCATCCTCTCTCATTTCCTCTTCATCTCTACCCCTTATTTGATCATCATACCTCTCATTTACTCTTCATCTCTACCCCTTATTTCACCATCATACCTCTCATTTACTCTTCATCTCTAACCCTTATTTCACCATCATACCTCTCATTTCCTCTTCATCTCTACCCCTTATTTCACCATCATACCTCTCATTTCCTCTTCATCTCTACCCCTTATTTCACCATCATAGCTCTCATTTCCTCTTCATCTCTACCCCTTATTTCACCATCATACCTCTCATTTACTCTTCATCTCTAACCCTTATTTCACCATCATACCTCTCATTTCCTCTTCATCTCTACCCCTTATTTCACCATCATACCTCTCATTTCCGCTTCATCTCTACCCCTTATTTCATCATCATACCTCTCATTTCCTCTTCATCTCTACCCCTTATTTCACCATCATATCTCTAATTTCCTCTTCATCTCTACCCTTTATTTTACCATCATACCTCTCATTTCCTCTTCATCTATACCCCTTATTTCACCATCCTCTCTCATTTTCTCTTCATCTCTACCCCTTATTTCACCATCCTCTCTCATTTCCTCTTCATCTCTACCCCTTATTTGATCATCATACCTCTCATTTCCGCTTCATCTTTACCCCTTATTTCACCATCCTCTCTCATTTCCTCTTCATCTCTAACCCTTATTTCCCCATCATACCTCTCATTTCTACCCTTTATTTCACCATCATACCTCTCATTTCCTCTTCATCTCTACCCCTTATTTCACCATCCTCTCTCATCATCCTCTTCATCTCTACCCCGTATTTCACCATCATACCTCTCATTTCCTCTTCATCTCTACCCCTTATTTCACCATCATACCTCTCATTTCCTCTTCATCTCTACCCCTTATTTCACCATCATACCTCTCATTTCCTCTTCATCTCTACCCCTTATTTCACCATCCTCTCTCATTTCCTCTTCATCTCTAACCCTTATTTCACCATCATACCTCTCATTTCCTCTTCATCTCTACCCCTTATTTCACCATCATACCTCTCATTTCCTCTTCATCTCTACCCCTTATTTCACCATCATACCTCTCATTTCCTCTTCATCTCTACCCCTTATTTCACCATCCTCTCTCATTTCCTCTTCATCTCTACCCCTTATTTGATCATCATACCTCTCATTTCCGCTTCATCTTTACCCCTTATTTCACCATCCTCTCTCATTTCCTCTTCATCTCTAACCCTTATTTCACCATCATACCTCTCATTTCCTCTTCATCTTTACCCCTTATTTCACCATCCTCTCTCATTTCCTCTTCATCTCTAACCCTTATTTCATCATCATACCTCTCATTTCCTCTTCATCTTTACCCCTTATTTCCCTCTCACTATCATACCTCCTCCCTTTCCGTTTCCATCTCTACACCACTATCTCCCAACTACCCTTCTCAATTCCAGCCGCTCTCTGCCCCTTTCCTTTCCTCTGTCCACTCTCTCTCCAACTCCGCCAACCATCTCAACTCCATTTTTCTCTTGCTCTCTCATTCCCAATCTACCTCTATACCTACGTCACACTCTCTTTAGTCAGTGTCCTCAATCAATAACAACATCATGGTCCAAATCTATAAAGTACTCCTTTGCTCTGTGCTGTTTTTTAGTGTTCTGCCATCGCTGCCACAACACAACCATGTTACGCAATGAGATTATCTAGCAGACCATAGGAAAAGCACATTAGTGCCCAGATGACACTCCAAACATTGCCTGTGTTCATTTGAATCAGTGACATCTACGTAGATAGCATGTCTTTCAGGGATCACTCACCAACCCTTAGGGCGTAATGGTCTGACTTAAGTAAAGTGTCAAGGCCAATAATTTTAAATGGCAGGAGATAATAAATCTGCTAAAACATGTTTGCTCATATTAATTACCATGGCTTTCTCTAAGGGTTCTATTTTAACAAACCTAACGCAATGATAAATCTAAGCGCTGGTGGTAACGCTATACTGTAGGTTCGGAGGTGTCATAAATATTTTTGCTATTTTCACAACCACAATTATGGGCGCAGTTGCTGGCGATGGCGCAAAAGGGTTGGGTTTTGATAAATAAACAAGTTGTGGGTGTGTCGAGGCTTGGCTCCTCACTAGCCAATAGGAACATGCCCCTGGCTAAGTATGTGATTAATTCAAGTTGTGTATTTATGATGGGAGGGCTGCCGTCTTATCGGCTCTTAACCAACCATGCTATTTTGTTTGTTTTTCCGCGTTTGTAACTTGTTTTGTACATAATGTTGCTGCTACCGTCTCTTATGACCGAAAAGAGCTGCTGGACAGAACTGCGATTGCTCACCTCAAACTGGACAAAGAGTTCTTCTTCAATGAGTCGGACGGGAGGGATATAATACTACAGACACCTGTCCAGAGAATGATTTATTTCACCTTTTATTTATTTCATCACATTCCCAGTGGGTCAGAAGTTTACATACACTCAATTAGTATTTGATAGCATTGCCTTTAAATTGTTTAACTTGGGTTACACATTTCGGGAAGCCTTCCACAAGCTTCCCATAATAAGTTGAGTGAATTTTGGCCCATTCCTCCTGACAGAGCTGATGTAACTGAGTCAGGTTTGTAGACCTCCTTGCTCGCACACGTTTTTTTCAGTTCTGCCCACACATTTTGTATAGGATTGAGGTCAGGACTTTGTGATGGCCACTCCAATACCTTGACTTTGTTGTGCTTAAGCCATTTTGCCACAACTTTGGAAGAATGCGTGGGGTCATTGTCCATTTGGAAGACTCATTTGTGACCAATCTTTAACTGCCTGACTGATGTCTTGAGATGTTGTTTCAATATATCCACATAATATTCCTTCCTCATGTTGCCATATATTTTGTGAAGTGCACCAGTCCTCCTACAGAAAAGCAACCCCACAACATGATGCTGCCACCCCCGTGCTTCATGGTTGGGATGGTGTCCTTTGGCTTGCAAGCCTCCCCCTTTTTCCTCCAAACATAACGATGGTCAGTATGGCCAAACAGTTCTATTTTTGTTTCATCAGACCAGAGGACATTTCTCCAAAAAAGTATGATCTTTGTCCCCATGTGCAGTTCCAAACCGTAGTGTGGCTTTTTTATGGCGGTTTTGGAGCAGTGGCTTCTTCCTTGCTGAGCGGCCTTTCAGGTTATGTAGATATATGACTCGTTTTACTGTGGATATAGATACTTTTGTTCCTGTTTCCTCCAGCATCTTTACAAGGTCCTATGCTGTTGTTCTGGGATCAATTTGAACTTTTCGCACCAAAGTACGTTCATCTCTAGGAGACAGAACACGTCTCCTTCCTGAGCGGAATGACAGCTGCGTGGTCCCATGGTGTTAATACTTGTGTAATATTGTTTGTACAGATGAACGTGGTACCTTCAGATGTTTGGAAATTGCTCCCAAGGATGAACCAGACTTGTGGAGGTCTCCAATTTATTTTCTGAGGTCTTGGCTGATTTCTTTAGATTTTCCCATGATGTCAAGCAAAGAGGCACTGAGTTTGATGGTAGGCCTTGAAATACATCCACAGGTACACCTCCAATTGACTCAAATGATGTCAATTAACCTACTAGAAGCTTCTAAAGCCATGAAATCCTTTTCTGGAATTTTCCAAGCTGTTTAAAGGCACAGTCAACTTAGTGTATGTAAACCTCTGAACCACGGAAATTGTGATACAGTGAATTATAAGTGAAATAATCTGTCTGTAAACAATTGTTGAAAAAACTACTTGTGTCATGCACAAAGTAGATGTCCTAACTGACTTGCCAATGAGAAATTTGTAGAGTGGTTGAAAAACGAGTTTTAATGACTCCAACCTAAGTGTATGTAAACTTCCGACTTCAACTGTACCTAGAGAGTTTTCATCTGGATTTTTCGTAGCTGTCTACATACCACCACAGACCGATGCTGGCACTATTACTGCGCTCAATGAGCTGTATATCGCTATAAGCAGGAAACGCTCATGCAGAGGCTGCGCTCCTAGTGGGCGGGGACTTTAATGCAGGGAAACTTAAATCAGTTTTACCTAATTTCTATCAGCATGTTAAATGTGTAACCAGAGGAAATAATTCTAGACCACCTTTACTCCACACACAGAGACGCGTACAAAGCTCTCCCTCGCCCTCCATTTGGCAAATTCTATCCTCCTGATTCCTGATTACAAGAAAATATTTAAGCAGGAAGCACCAGTGACTCGGTCTATAAATAAGTGGTCGGATGAAGCAGATGCTAAACTACAGGACTGTTTTGCTAGCACAGACTGGAATATGTTCCAGGATTCTTCAGATGGAATTGAGGAGTACACCACATCAGTCACTGGCTTTATCAATAAGTGCATCGAGGACGTCGTCCCCACAGTGACTGTAAGTACATACCTCAACCAGAAGCCATGGATTACAGGCAACATTCGCACTGAGATAAAGGGTACAGCTGCCGCTTTCAAGGAGCGGGACTCTAACCCGGAAGCTTATAAGAAATCACGCTATGCCATCCAACGAACCATCAAACAGGCAAAGCGTCAATACAGGACAACGATCGAGTCGTACTACACCAGCTCCAATGCTCGTTGGGTGTGGCAGGGCTTGCAAACTATTACAGACTACAAAGGGATGCACAGCTGAGAGCTGCCCAGTGCCACAAACCTACCAGACGAGCTAAATAACTTCAATGTTCGCTTCGAGGCAAGTAACACTGAAACATGCATGAGAACATCAGCCGTTCCGGACGACTGTGTGATCACGCTCTCCGCAGCCGATGTGAGTAAGACCTTCAAAACAGGTCCACATTCACAAGGCCGCAGGACCAGACGGATTACCAGGACGTGTACTCCGAGCATGTGCTGACTAACTGGCAAGTGTCTTCACTGACATTTTCAACCTTTCCCTGTCTGAGTCTGTAATACCAACATCTTTCAAGCAGACCACATTTACATTTACATTTAAGTCATTTAGCAGACGCTCTTATCCAGAGCGACTTACAAATTGGTGCATTCACCTTATGATATCCAGTGGAACAACCACTTTACAATAGTGCATCTAACTCTTTTAAGGGGGGGGGGCTAGAAGGATTACTTTATCCTATCCTAGGTATTCCTTAAAGAGGTGGGGTTTCAGGTGTCTCCGGAAGGTGGTGATTGACTCCGCTGACCTGGCGTCGTGAGGGAGTTTGTTCCACCATTGGGGTGCCAGAGCAGCGAACAGTTTTGACTGGGCTGAGCGGGAACTGTACTTCCTCAGAGGTAGGGAGGCGAGCAGGCCAGAGGTGGATGAACGCAGTGCCCTTGTTTGGGTGTAGGGCCTGATCAGAGCCTGAAGGTACGGAGGTGCCGTTCCCCTCACAGCTCCGTAGGCAAGCACCATGGTCTTGTAGCGGATGCGAGCTTCAACTGGAAGCCAGTGGAGAGAGCGGAGGAGCGGGGTGACGTGAGAGAACTTGGGAAAGTTGAACACCAGACGGGCTGCGGCGTTCTGGATGAGTTGTAGGGGTTTAATGGCACAGGCAGGGAGCCCAGCCAACAGCGAGTTGCAGTAATCCAGACGGGAGATGACAAGTGCCTGGATTAGGACCTGCGCCGCTTCCTGCGTGAGGCAGGGTCGTACTCTGCGAATGTTGTAGAGCATGAACCTACAGGAACGGGTCACCGCCTTGATGTTAGTTGAGAACGACAGGGTGTTGTCCAGGATCACGCCAAGGTTCTTAGCACTCTGGGAGGAGGACACAATGGAGTTGTCAACCGTGATGGCGAGATCATGGAACGGGCAGTCCTTCCCCGGGAGGAAGAGCAGCTCCGTCTTGCCGAGGTTCAGCTTGAGGTGGTGATCCGTCATCCACACTGATATGTCTGCCAGACATGCAGAGATTCGATTCACCACCTGGTTATCAGAGGGGGGAAAGGAGAAGATTAATTGTGTGTCGTCTGCATAGCAATGATAGGAGAGACCATGTGAGGATATGACAGAGCCAAGTGACTTGGTGTATAGCGAGAATAGGAGAGGGCCTAGAACAGAGCCCTGGGGGACACCAGTGGTGAGAGCACGTGGTGCGGAGACAGATTCTCGCCACGCCACCTGGTAGGAGCGACCTGTCAGGTAGGACGCAATCCAAGCGTGGGCCGCGCCGGAGATGCCCAGCTCGGAGAGGGTGGAGAGGAGGATCTGATGGTTCACAGTATCAAAGGCAGCCGATAGGTCTAGAAGGATGAGAGCAGAGGAGAGAGAGTTAGCTTTAGCAGTGCGGAGCGCCTCCGTGACACAGAGAAGAGCAGTCTCAGTTGAATGACTAGTCTTGAAACCTGACTGATTTGGATCAAGAAGGTCATTCTGAGAGAGATAGCAGGAGAGCTGGCCAAGGACGGCACGTTCAAGAGTTTTGGAGAGAAAAGAAAGAAGGGATACTGGTCTGTAGTTGTTGACATCGGAGGGATCGAGTGTAGGTTTTTTCAGAAGGGGTGCAACTCTCGCTCTCTTGAAGACGGAAGGGACGTAGCCAGCGGTCAAGGATGAGTTGATGAGCGAGGTGAGGTAAGGGAGAAGGTCTCCGGAAATGGTCTGGAGAAGAGAGGAGGGGATAGGGTCAAGCGGGCAGGTTGTTGGGCGGCCGGCCATCACAAGACGCGAGATTTCATCTGGAGAGAGAGGGGAGAAAGAGGTCAAAGCACAGGGTAGGGCAGTGTGAGCAGAACCAGCGGTGTCGTTTGACTTAGCAAACGAGGATCGGATGTCGTCGACCTTCTTTTCAAAATGGTTGACGAAGTCATCAGCAGAGAGGGAGGAGGGGGGAGGAGGGGGAGGAGGATTCAGGAGGGAGGAGAAGGTGGCAAAGAGCTTCCTAGGGTTAGAGGCAGATGCTTGGAATTTAGAGTGGTAGAAATTGGCTTTAGCAGCAGAGACAGAAGAGGAGAATGTAGAGAGGAGGGAGTGAAAGGATGCCAGGTCCGCAGGGAGGCGAGTTTTCCTCCATTTCCGCTCGGCTGCCCGGAGCCCTGTTCTGTGAGCTCGCAATGAGTCGTCGAGCCACGGAGCAGGAGGGGAGGACCGAGCCGGCCTGGAGGATAGGGGACATAGAGAGTCAAATGATGCAGAAAGGGAGGAGAGGAGGGTTGAGGAGGCAGAATCAGGAGATAGGTTGGAGAAGGTTTGAGCAGAGGGAAGAGATGATAGGATGGAAGAGGAGAGAGTAGCGGGGGAGAGAGAGCGAAGGTTGGGACGGCGCGATACCATCCGAGTAGGGGCAGTGTGGGAAGTGTTGGATGAGAGCGAGAGGGAAAAGGATACAAGGTAGTGGTCGGAGACTTGGAGGGGAGTTGCAATGAGATTAGTGGAAGAACAGCATCTAGTAAAGATGAGGTCAAGCGTATTGCCTGCCTTGTGAGTAGGGGGGGAAGGTGAGAGGGTGAGGTCAAAAGAGGAGAGGAGTGGAAAGAAGGAGGCAGAGAGGAATGAGTCAAAGGTAGACGTGGGGAGGTTAAAGTCACCCAGAACTGTGAGAGGTGAGCCATCCTCAGGAAAGGAACTTATCAGGGCGTCAAGCTCATTGATGAACTCTCCAAGGGAACCTGGAGGGCGATAAATGATAAGGATGTTAAGCTTGAAAGGGCTGGTAACTGTGACAGCATGGAATTCAAAGGAGGCGATAGACAGATGAGTCAGGGGAGAAAGAGAGAATGTCCACTTGGGAGAGATGAGGATCCCAGTGCCACCACCCCGCTGACCAGAAGCTCTCGGGGTGTGCGAGAACACGTGGGCAGACGAGGAGAGAGCAGTAGGAGTAGCAGTGTTATCAGTGGTAATCCATGTTTCCGTCAGTGCCAAGAAGTCGAGGGACTGGAGGGAAGCATAGGCTGAGATGAACTCTGCCTTGTTGGCCGCAGATCGGCAGTTCCAGAGGCTGCCTGAGACCTGGAACTCCACGTGGGTCGTGCGCGCTGGGACCGCCAGGTTAGAGTAGCAGCGGCCACGCGGTGTGAAGCGTTTGTATGGTCTGTGCAGAGAGGAGAGAACAGGGATAGACAGACACATAGTTGACAGGCTACAGAAGAGGCTACGCTAATGCAAAGGAGATTGGAATGACAAGTGGACTACACGTCTCGAATGTTCAGAAAGTTAAGCTTACGTTGCAAAAAATCTTATTGACTAAAATGATATAGTACTGCTGGCTGGTGAAATAGGCTAGCTAGCAGTGGCTGCGTTGTTGACTTTGTTTGAAAGTGTAACTGGCTAGGTAACCTCTAACTGGCTAGGTAACCTCGACAATTACTCTAGACTACACAATTATCTTGGATACAAAGACGGCTATGTAGCCAGCTAAGATCAAACAAATCAAACTGTTGTACTGTAATGAAATGAAATGTAATACTACCTGTGGAGCAAAGCGGAATGCAACTACTCGCTCCAACCCGGAAGTGCGTATCGTAGAGGGAGAGGCAATAGAAGTGTTGTTTCTTGTATTATTGTCTTTTGTGTCTTTTGTGACCACCATGGTCCCTGTGCCCAAGAACACTAAGGTAACCTGCCTAAATGACTACTGACCAGTAGCACTCACGTCTCTAGCCATGAAATGATTTTAGAGACTGGTCATGGCTCACATCAACACCATTATCCCATTATCCCAGAAACCCTAAACCCACTCCAATTTGCATACCACACCAACATATCCACAGATGATGCAATCTCTATTGCACTCCACACTGCCCTGTCACACCTGGACAAAAGGAACGCCTATGTGAGAATGCTATTCATTGACTACAGCTCAGCATTCAACACCATAGTGCCCTCAAAGCTCATCACTAAGCTAAGGACCCTGGGACTAAACACCTTCCTCTGCAACTGGATCCTGGACTTACTGACAGGCCGCCCCCAGGTGGAAAGGGTAGGTAACAACACATCCGGCATGCTGATCCTCAACACGGGGGCCCCTCAGGGGTGCGTGCTCAGCCCCCTCCTGTACTCCATGTTCACTCATGACTGCACGGCCAGGCACAACTCCAACACCATCATTAAGTTTGCTGATGACACAATAGCGGTAGGCCTGATCACCGACAACGATGAGACAGCCTATAGGGAGGAGGTCAGAGATCTGACCGTGTGGTGCAAGGACAACAACCTCTCCCGCATCATGATCAAGACAAAGGAGATGATTGTGGACTACAGGAAAAGGAGGACCAAGCACGCCCCCATTGTCATCGACAGGGCTGTAGTAGAGCAGGTTGAGAGCTTCAAGTTCCTTGGCGTCCACATCACCAACAAACTAACATGGTCCCAAGCACACCAAGACAGTCATGAAGAGGGTACGACAAAACCTATTCCTCCTCAGGAGACTGAAAAGATTTGGCATGGGTCCTCAGATCCTCAAAGGGTTTTACAGCTGCACCATCGAGAGCATCCTGACGGGTTGTATCACTGCCTGGTATGGCAACTGTTCGGCCTCCAACCGCAAGGCACTACAGAGGGTAGTGCGTACGGCCCAGTACATCACCGGGGCCAAGCTTCCTGCCATCCAGGACCTCTATACCAGGAGGTGTCAGAGAAAGGCCCTAAAAATTGTCAAAGACTCCAACCACCCTAGTCATAGACTGTTCTCTCTGCTACCGCACGGCAAGCTGTACCGATGTGCCAAGTGTAGGTCCTAGAGGCTTCTAAACAACTTCTACCCCCAAGCCATAAGACTCCTGAACAGGTAATCAAATGGCTACCCAGACTATTTGCATGGCCCCCGCCCCCCGGAACACTGCTGCTACTCTGTTATTATCTATGCATAGTCACTTTAATGACTCTACCTACATGTACATATTAATTACCTCGACACCGGTGCCCCCTCACATTGACATTGACTCTGTACTGGTACCCCCCGCTATTGTCATTTACTGCTGCTATTTAATTATTTGTTATTCTTATCTCTTACTTTTTTTTCTCCTCTGTATTTTCTTAAAACTGCATTTTAAGTAAGCATTTCACTGTAAGGTGTAAACCTGTTGTATTCGGCACATGTGACAACATTTGATTTGTATTAATTTTATGTATTGCAATGTCATCAACTCCAATTTGAATGTTAGCCTAGCTCACTAAATAGCCTGCCCCATTTGCTAAATATGTTAAACTTGTTTGCAGTCCGCATTGTTCTAATTGCGTTGCTTCAATGTGGAAATACATTGTTAAACATAGGCTATAGCATTTGCACTGATATAGTGGCTAGGCCTACTGTAAATTGCAGGCTGGACATTGCTGTGGGCGTATAATACAGACAAGGCAACTTAGACTATGGAGGGTTTTACGCACATCCTCACTTTTCACAGGAGCTGGATAAAGATCCAAAATAAAGAGAAAAGGTGAATGTCCACTCACCATTATAGTGCTAAAACATGTTGTGTTTTATAAACATCATGGAAACATCTTACAGATCAAATTTGCACTTCTCCATCATTAGCAGACGGATTTGCATTGCATTCAAGCCATGTAGCCTACGTTCTCACCATAAACCCAAGGAAGGTGAATCTTTCTAATTAGTCTGGTTTTTAACCTTTCACGGCTACTAACCCCGGATCCGGGAGCACCCCCCACCCCCCACACACTGATTAGCATAGATAGCATAGCTTCAGAAGTAGATAGTAGCATGTAAATATCATTAAATCACAAGTCCAAGACACCAGATGAAAGATACAGATCTTGTGAATAAAGCCACCATTTCAGATTTTTAAAATGTTTTACAGGGAAGACAAAATATGTAAATCTATTAGCTAAACACGTTAGCAAAATACACCACTATTCTAACTCCATCAGTTTCTTACTCCTTCAGGTGCTATCACCAATTCGGCTCAACTAAGATATTGATATCCACTAACCAAGAAAAAACCTCTTCAGATGACAGTCTGATAACATATTCATGGTATAGGATAGTTTTTGTTAGAAAAAAGTGCATAGTTCAGGTAGAAATCACAGTTTACAATTGCACCGACCATCGCAAATCGACTAGAATTACTAGATAGAGCAACGTGTATGACCAATTTACTCATCATAAAACATTTCATAAGAATAGACAAAGCATAGCAATGGAAAGACCCAGATCTTGTGATTCCAGACAATATTTCAGATTTTCTAAGCGTTTTACAGCGAAAACACAATAAATCGATAAGTTAGCATACTACATGTGAAAACGTTACCAGAGCATCGATTCCAGCCAAAGAGCGCTATAACGTAATCACCGCCAAAAGATATTAATTTTTTCACTAACCTTCTCAGAATTCTTCCGATGACACTCCTGTAACATCATTTTACAACATACATATACAGTTTGTTCGAAAAGGTGCATATTTAGCCATACAAAACCGTGGTTACACAATAAAAATACTAGGAAATCAAGCCTCAATATGTCTGACGTCATCTATCAGAGTGATCTAGTTTAATTGAAAGCTAATCATATACTTGACTAAAAAATACAGGGTAGACAGGAATCGAAAGACAAATTAGTTCTTAATGCAACCGCTGATTTACATTTTTAAAATTATCCTTACTTTTCAATACAGGGTTCGCCAAGTGAAGCTATACCAAACAAAATGGCGATATATGCGTTTAAAATATTTCGACAGAAACACGGTTTATCATATTAAATATTGCTTACTTTGAGCTGATCTTCCATCATATTCTTGGGCAATGTATCCTTTCTATGTTATAAACGTCTTTTGGTCGATAGATGTCCTCTGTCCTTCGAAATGTCCATCACCAACGACCGACAACCTAAAACGTGTCCAAACTTTCAGAGTGCACGACAAAGAAATTCCTCAAAATCGCACTAAACGGATATAAATTGATATAAAACGGTTCAAATTCACTACCTTATGATGTTTTTAACAACTATAACGACTGAAAACATGACCGGAGAAATACTGCTGGTTAGAAAACGATTTGGAACGAGGCAGGTCCGATGGCCTTCACGCTTGAGGCGCACGTTGAGAAAGGGGGGTCTCTGTACATTTTGGGCTTTTATAATGGCTGGGAATATCCCATCGACTTCATTGAAAACGTGATGACGTACAGACACCCAGAGGAAGACGTAGGCAGTGTCGGTTTCTTCATAGCATTCACTGTGGCCTTATAAACAGACCCCAGATCAGAGGTAAAAATTTCTGAAATCTGAACCCTGTCATGAAAAGTGCTGTAAAAATTGTTCTGTACCACTCAGAGACAAAATTTCAACTCCTATAGAAACTATAGACTGTTTTCTATCCAATAATAACAATAATATGCATATTGTACGATCAAGAATTTAGCACGAGGCAGTTTAATTTGGAGACCCAAATATGCTAATGCGGAACAGCACCCCCTATAGTTGCAAGAAGTTTCAAGTTAAACCAAAAATAATCAATCAATCTGCTTTTTAAACCAACAATGATAATTCTAAATAGGATTGGGTCAGAAGCATGATATCAGAAATCACTTCTCATTCCATGGCACTGTGTGTGTAAAGTATGTCACTTAGCGAGTACCACTTCCTCCCGATTCGGCCCATACCTGGCTTAAACTCTGCACCTCTGCCTCACAAACACACATGACTGCCCTCCTCGAGCATCTTAGCCGATTGTGCCACCTCAAAAGCTAGCTAATGGGGCGCCGCAAGCGGGACACTTAGGGCTGAGGAGTAACACACATCCCCATGTGCTTCATGTGCACATATAAGCCTAAATGTCTTTATTCATAACATTTGCTTGTCTATAGAAGCTACAAGGCTCCTGTCAATTGTGTCGTTTCCTATGTGTGAGGCAGATTCAAAAAAATAATAATAATAATTAAATGGCCGTCGACATGGCATTATAAGAGAATTGAATAGTTTGGAGGAGCGCGTGTTAGTGGTGCGCGGGTCAGTTTTCTGTTCACCCGCACACACCCGCAACTGCCCGACTAGACTATATGTGATGAAGTGAAAATCTGAGTCCCGCACCAGGCCCAAACCCGCTAATATAGAAAATGCACTGTAGGCTGGTCAGAGACTATTTTTTGACTGGGGGTGCAGGATTTTTTTAACCTAATTTAGATGTAGCCTATGTTTCTGCTTATAATTTCAGACATTTTGGTAGGCTATTTGTTAGTCAACTTGTCAATAATTAGATACATGCAGCTTCTCTTCTGTCATTACTAGAAGACTAAATAAACCCTTGATCACCAGAATGTCATAAATCGATAGAATGAATGCTTTAATGTAGTTTTCATCAGTACAGAGAAAATCGAATGAAATTAAAAAAATTATAACAGGAAAGATTTTCTTTGCAAAATGTCCAAATGACATCAGTTTGGCCGGTTGTAAGGAAATAGGAAGCTGTGGAAACGACCCAATATGTAGGCCTCTGTTTCTGATAAGATTTCAGTTGGGCTTGGATTCATGTTATGTGGTTGTAAAATACTATCAGCTTTTATGACGCTGATAAAGATAGCACCTCTACAGACAATATCTAATTCCATTCTCTCAGGATGCTGAAAGAAATCAAGATTTCTCCAATCCTTTTCCCTTGTCAAAGATATTGGTTACGTTTGGTCTATAAATTACTGAAAGAAATGTTATATTCTGCAGAAGGTAATATTAAGGCTATGTGAGAGGATATAGACCTACATTCAGTGTCAAGATTTCTGTTTCCATTTAACCATCATCTGAACAGTAGGTTACAGTTCCGTTGATGTGCCATAGGTTTTGACTGGGGGTGCAGGATTTTTTTTACCTAATTTAGATGTAGCCTATGTTTCTGCTTATAATTTCAGACATTTTGGTAGGCTATTTGTTAGTCAACTTGTCAATAATTAGATACATGCAGCTTCTCTTCTGTCAGTCTTGTGACTGTTGAATTTGTTAACCGCCTCAATCTTCACACATAACATTGACGGCACTGCTATCATCCTTTTACCACTTCACCAAATCTTTCCCAAACATTACTTTTCTGGCTCTCGCTTCTTTTAATTTTCAACTCTCCCTTTCGCAGCTTTTTTCTTATTGAATTAAACTTACCACAGAGACATTGTCCTTTTCGGCATGGTGGTTCGACTTCAACTTTTTCTGCACATTCCCAAAAGCATTTGGCGATTGCTGTGTAGGCTATTTGGCACGCATAAGTTTATGCTTACACACTAATGCCAGATAGCCTAAAATAATGAAAGAAAAACCTCAATGTAGCCTATAAATATAAATTGCACAAGAATCATACATTTATGGATTTAAGGTATTGTTCTCTATTCAACCCGTCCGCCTTTCATCCACACAATATTTCATGACCCTAAACCTGCCCGACGGATATAACTGTAGGGACTGCTGGTTGAGTCAACCCGAACAGCACGAGCACAAATATATCTTTGGTAGCCTAATCGTTTGAGGGGCGCTCTTTGAAAATTGGGATGGATAGCCTACTCAAACAAGCTAAATGAAGTATGCAGGTATGTGAATTGTGAACAATGAAAAAGCAGGAGGGCAAATACCTCCAAATTATTTCAAAGCCCTCTTAGTAGACCATTTAAAACCTCTTTATTCATAGGCTAGTTGGCTAATGGCCAGGATAAAAAGATGCACCTAAGTGACTCTGCTAAACTAGCCTGGATTAAGGGGAGGGAAGGCGAAATAGGCAGAAACCAAGTATTTTTTATTTTGGGGGGAAATTCAGACACAAAATGCACATCTCTTCCATGGGCAGCATCAAGGCTGGGTAGGCTGTGCTTCCACTCTCAAAACCCATTCCATTATCAACTGCATTACTGTTAAGGCCGGCTTTTTGTGGGTCTTAAAACTTCCCATTACCCTGCATGAAATTGTCACTTTTGCGCTTGTTAAGGACACACCTCAAATATTGCCACCCCTTCCACCTCAGCGCAAGTGAGCTGATGTTAGACAGGTAAATTGCCAAACCTGGCATTAGGTCTGGAAAATGCCAGTGCGCCAGTTTTTACATAACGAAATTGCAAACTAATGTGCGTTTGACACTTGCGCCACCTTACCGCCAGACGAAAATAGAACCCTAAGTGTAATTATTATATTGCTTTGTTTAAGAAAAAGGGCCTGAATGGAAAGACATAGGAGCAGATTGAGGAGGAACAGAGCGAGGGACGTGAAGGGGTTGATGCTATACGGGAGACAGAGTAAACAGTGCACACAGGCAGGCACACATGAACAATTTGTTGGTGTGGGTTCATGATGACTGACGGTCAGCCCTGGAAAACATCACTATACTCTGAGGAAGGGAATCAGCACCATCTGACAACACAACCAGTGATCAAGCTTACAGTCCCTGACACCGCCATCTTATCAGTAGAGGAAAATAACAACATTCATACAGGTGCTTGACAACATACAGTTGAAGTCGGAAGTTTACATACACTTAGGTTGGAGTCATTAAAACTCGTTTTTCAACCACTCCACAAATTTCTTGTTAACAAACTATAGTTTTGGCAAGTCGGTTAGGACATCTACTTTGTGCATGACACAAGTAATTTTTCCAACAATTGTTTACAGACAGATTATTTCACTGTATCACAATTCCAGTGGGTCAGAAGTTTACATACACTGAGTTGACTGTGCCTCTAAACAGCTTGGAAAATTCAAGAAAATTATGTCATAGCTTTAGAAGCTTCTGATAGGCTAATTGACATAATTTGAGTCAATTGGAGGTGTACCTGTGGATGTATTTCAAGGCCTACCTTCAAACTCAGTGCCTCTTTGCTTGACATCATGGGAAAATCAAAAGAAATCAGCCAAGACCTCAGAAAATAAATTGTAGACCTCCACAAGTCTGGTTCATCCTTGGGAGCAATTTCCAAACGCCTGAAGGTACCACGTTCATCTATATAAACAATAGTACGCAGTATAAACACCATGGGACTACGCAGCCGTCATACCGCTCAGGAAGGAGGCGTGTTCTGTCTCCTAGAGATGAACATATTTTGGTGTGAAAAGTGCAAATTGATCCCCGAACAACAGCAAAGGACCTTGTGAAGATGCTGGAGGAAACAAGTACAAAAGTATCTATATCCACAGTAAAATGAGTCCTATATCGACATAACTTGAAAGGCCGCTCAGCAAGGAAGAAGCCACTGCTCCAAAACCGCCATAAAAAAAGCCAGACTACGGTTTGCAACTGCACATGGGGACAAAGATCATACTTTTTGGGGAAATGTCCTCTGGTCTGATGAAACAAAAATAGAACTGTTTGGCCATAATGACCATCGTTATGTTTGGAGGAAAAAGGGGGAGGCTTGCAAGCCGAAGAACACCATCCCAACAGTGAAGCACAGGGGTGGCAGCATCATGTTGTGGGGGTGCTTTGCTGCAGGAGGAACTGGTGCACTTCACAAAATATATGGCATCATGAGGAAGGAAAATCATGTGGATATATTGAAGCAACATCTCAAGACATCAGTCAGGCAGTTAAAGCTTGGTTGCAAATGGGTCTTCCAAATGGACAATGACCCGAAGCATTCTTCCAAAGTTGTGGCAAAATGGCTTAAGGACAACAAAGTCAAGGTATTGGAGTGGCCATCACAAAGCCCTGACCTCAATCCTATACAAAATTTGTGGGCAGAACTGAAAAAGCATGTGCGAGCAAGGAGGCCTACAAACCTGACTCAATTACACCAGCTCTGTCAGGAGGAATGGGCCAAAATTCACCCAACTTATTGTGGGAAGCTTGTGGAAGGCTACCCAAAACGTTTGACCCAAGTTAAACAATATAAAGGCAATGCTACCAAATACTAATTGAGTGTATGTAAACTTCTGACCCACTGGGAATGTGATGAAAGAAATAAAATCTGAAATAAATGATTCTCTCTACTATTATTCTGACATTTCACATTCTTAAAATAAAGTGGTGATCCTAACTGACCTAAGACAAGGAATTTTTATTCAGATTAAATGTCAGGAATTGTGAAAAACTGAGTTTAAATGTATTTGGCTAAGGTGTATGTAAACTTCTGACTTCAACTGTAGATACCACAGAGCATCAGCACCTTGGTTCTGTAGATGTGTAGACTAGTGGATGATGGAATGTACGCCTACTTTGACAATCTGGGAGAGTGTTATAATAATCCAATCCATTACGTCAGTATAGGTGTAAATAAAATAATGTAATAAGATAAGAGTGTGTCATTGATACAATATCATGTTGTACTTTACCTCCAAATAGCCTACAAGTGACGTCAGTGATTGATTTTCTTAGACACATTGAGTCGCAACTAACATTCAACTTTGAGCTTGCTTCCCCTAAGATAAAACCTAACTCTGTATTTGGTAAGTAGCATTTTGTGAAATCTAAAATCTTTCGTTTTATGATCTCTCTTGCTTTGACAGTGTATAAGGGAAATAATGGAGGAAGATGTCACCAGTGTCCCTCTCCCCTCTTGGTATTTTTTTGTGACCTTGCAAGAATGTGAATTGTTTCACTTTTCTCCACTTTTCGTTCAGTGGTGATCAAATATCATATTATGGTCATGTTAAGTTCTTCTGTCAATAGACCCATATTGGACATAGGATTTTAAACACAGGTTAAGAAATGTGTTGACAGAGCAAGAGACACGTAGCTGGGTTGTGCTTGAATTACGGTGGCATTTGGAAATGGCATTTGAGAAAAAAAGAAATATACTTTTTCAAGATGTTTTCATTTAAATGTATTTGGGTACATCTTCCCATAGTAAATCATCTAATATGGTAGCTTAATGACTTTTTACCATTACAATAACATTGTGCCACCAGTAGGAGTAGTAACACCAATGATGGTAACGCCAATGATGGTAACACCAATGATGGTAACACCAATGATGGTAACACCAATGTGACATTTTTGGTAAATAAGGATTTTCTTAAGTGGCGAAAATTCTTAAATCTAAGGTAAGCAACTATTTCAAAATAATTTACTAAAGTGATAATTAATAATTTTAAATTGAGTAACGCCACGTAACACTTTGGATTTAGATAACAAATGATCAATGGAATCCTCAAATTTATGGCATACTAAAGGGGTGTGATGAACTAATAATTGTATTTAATATATCCCCCAATAACAGTTTGCCATTGGAGAGAATGCTCAAAGTCCTTGTATATCTTTGTAAAGAGTGATTTTGAAGGGGGTAACATCAACGACATAAAACTGAGGGACACACATCATACTAGTAAAAGTAATTTTTAATAGCATTCATTCTTTTTATTGATCTATACCATATGTGTCAAACTAATTCCACGGAGGGCAGAGCTTCTGCGGGTTCACACTTCTCCCTTGTACTTGATGAATTAAGGTCACTAATTAGTAAGAAACTCCCCTCGCCTGGTTGTCTAGGTCTAATTCCATGGAGGGCCTAGTGTAGGCAGGTTTATGTTTTTTCCTTTCAATTAAGCCCTAGACAACCAGGTGTGGAGAGTTACGCAATTAGTGACCTTAATTTATCAATCAAGTACAAGAGAGGAGCGAAAACCCGCAGACACTGCTGTCCACGGAATGAGTTTGACACCTTTGCTTTAACTTAACTCCTAGCCTAGTTAATGTTAGCCACAACAAATTGGAATTCGTAACATAGCATCAATTTAGCAAATTTGTAACACTTAACAAATTACAGTTCTTGCACCACACATGGGCAGCAGGTAGCCTAGTGGTTAGAGTGTTGGACTAGTACTGAAAGGTTGCAAGATCGAATCCCAGAGCTGACATGGTAAAAATCTGTTGTTCTGCCCCTGAACAAGGCAGTTAACCCACTGTTCCTAGGCTGTCATTGAAAATAAGAATTTGTTGTTAACTGACTTGCCTAGTTAAATACAATTAAAAATAGGCATTTTTTGTTGTAACTAATTTATGCACAATCCTCGCTTTAGGCCAACATAACAAAGACCATTCTCATGGAAACTAAAAGGTCACACTCCAACCTGGTCTCAGAGCATTTCATATTATTCTGTATGTAAATCCGGAATACCCATTTACAATATATTATACAATATAGTATATCATACAATATATTATGTTTCGTATGGTATATATTTATTTGTTGATGTCCATCACCCATTTCGTATGATATGTTACGAATTACAATTCATATTATATGTTACGAATTTTAGCTAGGTGGCTAACATTATTTAGCTGGTTAATGTTAGCTAGGCTAGGGGTTAGGTTAGGAGTTAGGTTAAACGGTTACATTTAGGGCTAAGGTAGGGGAAGTGTTAGCTTATTACAAAGTAGTAATTAGCAGAAAATTAGCTAAAATTGCCTGTAATGAGATTTGAACTCACAACCTTTGGGTTACTAGACGTTCGTGTTATACGCCCGAACAACCACCCTACTTTCATTTTTGCCTTAAGTAACCATACCAAATGTAACATATACTAGTTGCAGTGTCCCTGATTTACCTTTCCTATATTACGTCTAGAATATGAGACCAAGCTGCACACTCACTATGAAGTGCCTACTAAAACTGATATTATTGAACAAAGTTCTAGCATCACTGCCTATATGTCCATTCTTAGGAGCCTCATACAATAGTGAAACTCAATACAAACACTCTCCCAAACGATTGCAAATATGCAACTGTTCAACAATACATTCTGGCAACAAGTATCTCACCTGCTTTCTCCGCCAAACACGAGAGCCCCATTACAAGCACGAGCAGCACCCCAATGAAGCACATCTGCACACCGAGCAACTCCTTTCGCTTTTTCCGCCGAGCTTTGGTTTTCTGCTGGTTCAGCATCACTTGAAGCGGCCCACACCGCACCCGGACGGTCCCGGGCATCATGCCAACAGCCATCCCATCCATGGATACGTTTTTACGGCGACAAGGCTTCTGGGGGTCCCGGAAAGTGAACGTGGAGGGAAGCCGGGAGAAAGAGGGTTTCGGAAAGTTACACAACGGAAGAGATGGGCTGTCGATGGGTGAAAGAAAATGTTGTTATTCTATCTTGCGTCGGTTGCGATGTTGTCTTCTATATTACTTCGGACCGAAGTGTTGTTGTGCGTTGTGGCTGTTGCGAGAGGACGGAGCACTCCATGGATGCTTCAGTTTGGTGCCAGTTCTCGCAGGACACAGTCTGCAGCGAGGCTGGTGATGTTGAAGAGAGAGCGCAGAAAAGAGAGGGGAGGAGTGTGTGTGTGTGAGAGAGAGATTGTAAAGCTATAGCCAACAGAATTGGCCTATGGTTGACATTTTTTATGATTTAATGTTGAATTCAGGTTAATTGACAACACAATCAAATGTAAATCAACACTAGACGTTGAACTTGCGTATGTGCCCAGTGGGATACATTTTTGAAGCAGCAGGCGTTATTTGGAACAAAAAAAGACGCGCTCATCGTTGCCCTCTCCTGGATGCAGTAGGCCCATATTCCATCGTTTCTTTCAGATAGCCTATTGTAGTAAATCCGCTTGGCAATGGATGGCAATTTGTACATTGTAAATCCTTTGCATGCGAATGTCAGGCACACACAAACATACACACACACACACACTGTGGGTGAATGTCAATCTTAACACTCATGCACCGCACCACTCTCCTCTCCTTCATTATCTCATAATCACAGGTTGACCTCTAACCCGGTGAGACCCAGCATACACCCACTCCACTCTGCTTTTGATGCATTCCACTCATCAGCAGGTTCATGTTCAGTATCAGCCTCCATTCAGTATGTAGTATAAAGTAGTCAGCCTCAATAGACTGAACAACAGGTTGACCACACACTCCAGTTGATTGGGGTCAAAGGTAACACCCTCTGTTCCTCCCAAGCCAGAAACATTCATAGTGCATTTTAAGCACTTACATTAATCACAGGATGGAGGTGTCCTCAGGCCCAACTATCCCATAATGCCCTCTGATTGAGTGTTAGCCAATGAGTTGCCAGATTAGAGCTATCGCTCCTTGGTCCATACTCGCACAATCTCACTCACACATACACACTCATATGCTCAAACAAACACACACACACTTCGGGATTGAACATAATCCTGTTCCAGAGCGCATCACAGCAGGGATTCAGGACATTGGAAAATTGAATCAAATGGATTATGATGAGGAAACTGATTTTTGATTCAGTGCCGTTGAGAATTTCTGCTGCCTTAGTGGGAAGGAGGAAGACTGGCTTAAACACACAATGAACCTGAGATTCAAGAGTTTTGCTAGGTAACATGCTGACCACACCGGTCACGTCGCGTGCGTGAGCATTGCAAAATAAATTTACACATACATGTTATTCAATCATTGCCCCCACACTGCTCGCACGCACCAACGAGCGTCTGCGTTGCCAAGCGCAAAAATAGAAGTCAGTTCTATTTGTGACGCTGAACGCAGTGCAAGTCCTGCCTCTCCCATCTCCTCATTGGTTTATAGAAGCAGATACCCACGTGCCATTTCCTCATTGGTTGTACCCACGTGGGTGATTGAAAGACGAACTGAGGTCGGTCGTCGTCGTGGTAATACTATGAAAGTTAAATGCCAATCGCCATATAAAGTCCAAAGAAGAAAAAGCCTGGAAATTAATATAATTGTAGAGTTTGTTTTGATATTTCAACCTGCGTGCCATGATTGCGTTTGGTGTGGGGGGACAAAATCTATTTGCGCACAATGGCGCACGCGGTTGCACGCACCTGGTTTGGGTATGGTGTTAGCCTCACTGGGAATTAAATGCTAGCCCAAGCAGAACTAGGGGGTATCTTCAACATTCCCTCTTATTTCCACACGTTTATCGCTCTCTTATTCTCTTTCCCTGCCTCTAATCCTCTTGTGCATTCATTTGCTCATGCACTTTTCCTCCCTCTCTTTCAGCCATGCTGTAAATTTTTTCATCTCTAGTGTGTGATCTCTTTCTCCCTTTCTCTCTCTTTCTCTCTCTCTGGCGTGATTTGTCCCTGTCCAGTCTTTGATGTGCTGTTAGTCTTGTAACTCTGTGTGAAGCTGGTTTCAGTTCAATTGAGCTCTGCTTTCTCCTTCTTTTGATCAATAGAGATGGACGTTTTGTTTACCCAGTTAAAAGGCTTCAAACTGTATCTGAGTGGCAAGCTGTGTAAGTGAACGCATCACTTAGATGCATCACTTAATGCATCACTCAGTGGCAGCCATGTAATTTCAGGCAGCCTCGGGTACAGTAGATATTGTTATTAATGAAAGACATTTATCTCCACATTTGTATGGCGCCTCCGTAGATACACATTGACCTATCCAAACATAACATACCACTTCAAGAGATAGTTTACCCAAATGTTATAATTGCATAACCTTGTAGTTATGGAGGAAGAGAGACAGTTACCAATGATTAGCATTGAATATTTCACAGCCACCACTGGCAGAACGCATTGTAATGAGATAGAGACTCAGGTTTCAGGTTGTTTGGGATTCCGAGTGGCGCAGCAGTCTAAAGCACTGCATCTCAGATCTCGGGCTGTATCACAACCAGCCGTGATCGGTAGTCCCATAGGGCGGCGCACAATTGGCCCAGCATCGTCCGGGTTTGGGGAGGGTTTGGCCGGCATAGGCCGTCATTGTAAATAAGAATTTGTTCTTAACTGACTTGTCTGGTTAAATAAAAAGTATATTGCTGATTTGTGGGAGATTGTTGTTGTATGATGAAGAGGAAGTAGTCAGGGACTGAGTGCCACATTTACCCATCATGCACTGCTTCATGCCACATTTACCAATTTACAAAAAAACGTCTCTAGCACTTCCCAGTATTGGTTAAACTTCTTTGATGGTTTAGTAGCTCATAAACTCTCTCCTCTTCAGGTAGGTTTCAGCCTCCTCTGTCACTTGGATATTGGTCCCTATATAGGCAATACCCTGTGTGCTATTAGTGCCTGGGTCACTGATCAGTAATTTGTCTCAGCTATTGATGAAGTGAACCTCTCCCATTGATTATGTGGGGCTTTAGATCAGCATAGGTTGCAGTGAAGCATTTCGAGGTGTGTGTGTGTGTTTGTGTGTGTGTGTGTGTGTGTGTGTGTGTGTGTGTGTGTGTGTGTGAGAGCGAGCGAGCGAGCAAAAGAGGGTTTGTGGTGTTATTGTTCCATACTACTGGATTGGAGAGTTTTGCTGATGTTAGTTGGTGCCCGATTGATGACATCTGGTTGACATCAGATTTATAACCCCGTACAGTCTGTTATGTGAATACACAATGGATATACTGTAGACCTCCAAGTCTGGTTCATCCTTGGGCGCAATTTCCAAACGCCTGAAGCTCAGGAAGGAGACACGTTCTGTCTCATAAAGATAAACGTACTTTGGTGCGAAAGTGCAAATCAATCCCAGAACAACAGCAAAGGACCTTGTGAAGATGCTGGAGGAAACAAGTACAAAAGTATCTATATCCACAGTAAAACAAGTCCTATATCGACATAACTTGAAAGGCCGCTCAGCAAGGAAGAAGCCACTGCTCCAAAACCGGCATAAAAAAGCCAGACTACGGTTTGCAACTGCACATGGGGACAAAGATTGTACTTTTTGGAGAAATATCCTCTGGTCTGATGAAACAAAAATGTAACTGTTTGGCCATTATGACCATCATTATCTTTGGAGGAAAAAGGGGGAGGCTTGCAAGCCCAAGAACACCATCCCAACTGTGAAGCACGGAGGTGGCAGCATCATGTTGTGGGGGTGCTTTGCTGCAGGAGGGACTGGTGCACTTCACAAATTAGATGGCATCATGAGGAGGAAAGTTATGTGGATATATTGAAGCAACATCTCAAGACATCAGCGAGGAAGTTAAAGCTTGGTCGCAAATGGGTCTTCCAAATGGACAATGACCCCAAGCATTCTTCCAAAGTTGTGGAAAAATGGCTTTAAGGACAACAAAATCAAGGTATTGGAGTGGCCATCACAAAGCCCTGACCTCAATCCCATAGAAAATGTCTGTGCAGAACTGAAAAAGCGTGTTCGAGCAAACAGGCCTACAAACCTGACTCCGTTACACCAGCTCTGTCAGGAGGAATGGGCCAAAATTCACCCAACTCATTGTGGAAGGCTACCCAAAATGTTTGACCCAAGTTAAACAATTTAAAGGCAATGCTACCAAATACTAATTGAGTGTATGTAAACTTCTGACCCACTGGGAATGTGATGAAAGAAATCAAAGCTGAAATAAATTATTCTCTCTACTATTATTCTGACATTTTACATTCTTAAAGTAAAGTGGTGATCCTAACTGACCTAATACAGGGAATATTTACTAGGATTAAATGTCAGGAATTGTGAAATACTGAGTTTAAATGTATTTGGCTAAGGTGTATGTAAACTTCCGACTTCAACTGTAAGTAACTGCAGTGACTAGCTAGCTTCTTGCTTCAGAAGGTTGAACGGTCGGCTTGAGTGTGTAATGAAGTTGGGGATGCGGGTTCGAATGCACATACACATTTTTGGCAGGTGTCCCTGAAAGAAAACAGGCTGTAAAACTTTGTCTTCAACAATAGTGGTGCTCATTGTCTGACTAATCCTGTTGTGCTATAGCGTATTATGTTCAAATGTTTTTACAGGTTCCTGCTATTTTTCACACACACACACACACACACACACACACACACACACACACACACACACACACACACACACACACACACACACACACACACACACACACACACACACACACACACACACACACACACACACACACACACACACACACACACTCCCGTCGTCACCCAAAAGCCGCTACCTGTTCCCTTCTAGGACCGGGTGTTCTCTCTTCTGTCTTGGTAAGAGAACATCCCCTTCTGTAGAGAACAGAATGCCTCAGCCATACTGCGCTCTAATAAAGGCTTCTCCACAACTTACCCAAATACACTTGCATGCATGCACAAACACACACAGAGCATATCCATCTGACCAACAAGATCTCATAGTTTCCCTTAAAAAATCAACGAATTATGGATAAATGTCTATTTTTTTAATGATTTAATTCCGTGTGGTTACAGGGTTAATTCTGCGTGGCTACAGGGTTAATTCCGCTTGGTTACAAGGTTAAAACAGAAACAACTCAAAGGGTTAAGTTTAGGTATTCATTTCGAGTGGTTAAGGTTAGGACTATGGTTTGGGAAGGGCTTAAAACAAAATAATTAAACTCTCTGCTGTTTCCATCAACTACCATCAAGTATTCTCGCAGCTTGCTAGAGCATTGTGAACTACGGTGGAGCAGTGGTCTAAGCAGCGTGCTCTGGCTCTGAGCATCACAAGTTTGCATCCAGTGCTGGTCAATTGTTTTTAGGAAGGCCTATATCGACATTCTCAGGACCTTTTCAAACCTCCGAAATCACAGTTCATTTCAAGTGATCAGGCTGCATCTGACACCAAACAGGATTGGTTACGCTGAGAGCACAAAACAACAAAGATTTTACGCAGTATCACTCAATGCCTCTGTCTAACATTTGTTCCAGACACATATAGTTTATCCTAATCAATCCAAAGTGTATCATATTGCTCCTTTCTTTTCTGTGAATATCACTGAGACAGTGAGTGAGGATAGTAATGTGTGTGTATCGGTCTGTCCTACTAATCAATAACCCTGGTCACTGTGTCCCCGTCTCTCCTGCTCCGCTGAGACACTCATGCTAGACTTTCCCTATGGGGATTTCCAAAATACTACCTATTCTCTCTTGTCTATTTAAAGTGGAACTGAAAGCGTTCTTAACTACTTCACAGATATAAAACATCATAATACAATCACAATATCAGTCAAAATTATCAAATTCAGTTTATGCTACAAAACCAACTGTACAAGAGGTTTGAAATATAGGTTCTACCTGACTCACCATGGCGTACAATAAGGCATTGTTGGCAGAATAGATGGATGCAGTTCAATGTATGATTATATAACTCACCAATACATTTCTTGGTTCAAAAATGTTTGCTATCAGGTTGTAAATCACAGCTGGTCTGGTATATTGTTTGCTGCCTCCACCCATTTGGGATGCACTGTTTCAGTTTCAATATTTTGGACAAAAAAGGACGCATGTAACTAAGGCTGGGATGGTCAATACAATCAAACTAGCAAGGACAATGATCAATTGTCAGTCATAATATGGCTAATAGGCTAGCATATTTATTTAGAAAGCTAAAGACACAGAGCCTAACATTAGCTAGCTAGCTAGCTGCTGGGAGGATGTGATGTCATTGAAGGAGTCGGTGAGTGACTGACTTTTCCCCCTCATATCATTTTGTGGCTACAGTTAGAGATGCAGGTGTCATTTCGTTAGCTAGCAAGAAATGAGAATCACTTCATTAGCTAATTAGCTATGCTGAACTTGAACAACTGTTATCCAGTTAGCATATATCTTGCGTTTGTAAATTCACTCTGGCTATCTACTCCGATTTCAGAGTGTGCCAGAGCACAGAATAACTGATGAATTTACGAATGCGCAACAAAAAGTAATTACATTTTTGACAGCAGCACAGTTAGTCACTCACTAACTCTCTAGATAACATGCAAACAGATCTGCTGAGGCGAGTGAGGTGTTCTCTCATTTGTGTCTGGAAGTAGATAGCAAGCTAGCCAACTTTAGCTAGTTAGCTTGGGTGCTTGACTGCCATTGTTGTGAGGAACGCTTGGATCAATCCTACTCCTTGTCCAGAGTGTCCAGTGTCAATAGTGCAGTGTGCGCTCTGAATGCTCCAAATTTACGAACAGACATCAGAGCGTACTCAGACACACTGGAGGCAATTTACGAACACACCCTCAGTTGTCAATCAAATGTATTTGGCATCGATGAAATGGGCGGTCAGGCAGGCAAGTTCCCATTCAGTTGTCAAAATGTGGGTTGGGACAAACATGCATTGGCAGGAAAGCAGCAGAAGGACGAGCAGTCTACTGTTCTCCATCATTTATCAGTGCAATTTTGATGGCCAACTAGCTGAAAAAGTTTGAGAAGGTTTATCTAATGTTCCCTCGTTAGATTTTAGCTCATCTCGCTCTGGCTAGCATTAGTTGTTGATCTTGTTGATGTGCATAACTGAGGGGGAGAGAGCCGCCCATTTCATGTTTTTTTGAGCAATAGGATTGTAAAGTTCACAAATGTAAGAGGACTCCCGGGGTATTTACATATTTGCAGAAATCCATTCAGGTTTATTTTGTATCTTTTGGTGAATGTGTTCTAATGATCTAACGTTTCACTGTTGATACTGCCTGTAAACACACAGTCCAGTTCAAAGTGAATGATGGCATTCCGAGTGGCAAAAGGCTTATTTGCATAAAGGCCTAATGTAAAGCTCTGATTGGCTATGGCGCACCGGTCTGCGTAGACTCAGGGCCTGGACGAGACGGATGTTTTATTTACTGCAGTGTCTATTAATTGTCCAAACGCATGACCGCTTTCCCAATCTATGTTGTTATATATATATTTTTAGAATGGTGCAGGAGGAGATTGCAGCCGTTTTACGGTCTCCTAACCAATTGTGCTATTGTGTGTGTTTTTCCGTGTTATTTGTAACCTATTTTGTACATAATGTCTCTGCCACAGCCTCTTATGACTGAAAAGAGCTTCTGGATATCAAAACTCACCTCATACTGGAAAAATATTTTTTATTTAACGATTAGGACATGAAGGATTTACGTGATTCGCATGAGAAAGAGACGGAGATATCGGGGACGTAGTTCGGGGTGCCTTGTAAGGATCCGACGGCGAGTGGGTAATCTGCCTCTACCATCAGTACTATTAGCCAACGTACACTCATAGGATAACAAAATAGACGAACTACGATCACGAATATTCTACCAATGGGACATTAAAAACTGGAATATCTTATATTTCACCGAGTCGTGGCTGAACGACGACATGAATAACATACAGCTGATGGGTTTTATTCTGCATCGGCAAGATAGAACAGTTTTACCTCCAGTAAAACAAGGGGTGGCGGTCTGTGTATATTTGTAAACAGCTGGTACACAAAATCTAATAGTAAGGAAGTCTCAAGGGTTTGCTTGCCTGAGGTATCTCATGATCAGCTGTAGACCACGCTATTTACCAAGAGAGTTTTCATCTATATTCTTCTTAGTTGTCTATACCACCACAAACCGATGCTGGCACTAAGACCTCACTCAATGAGCTGAATACGGCCATAAGCAAACAGGAAAACGCTCATCCAGAGGCGGCGCTCCTAGTGGCCGGGGACTTTACTGCAGGGAAACTTAAATCCGTTTTACCTCATTTCTACCAGCATGTTAAACGTGCAACCAGACGGAAAAAAAACTCTAGACCACCTTTACTCCACACACAGCGAAACGTACAATGCTCTCCCTCATCCTCCATTTGGCAAATCTGACCATAATTCTATCCTCCTGATTCGTGTTTACAAGCAAAAACTAAAGCAGGAAGCACCAGTGACTGTATAAAAAAAGTGGCCATATGAAGCAGATGCTAAACTACAGGACTGTTTTGCTAGCACAGACTGGAATATGTTCCAGGATTCTTCAGATGGCATTGAGGAGTACACCACATCAGTCACTGGCTTCAATAAGTGCATTGATGACATTGTCCCGACAGTGACTGTACGTATATACCCCAACCAGAAGCCAGGGATTAAAGGCAACATCCGCACTGAACTAAAGGGTAGAGCTGCCGCTTTCAAGGAGCGGGACTCTAACCCAGAAGCTTATAAGAAATCCCACTATGCCATCCGACGAACCATCAAACAGGCAAAGTGTCAATACAGGACTAAGATTGAATCGTACTACACCGGCTCCGACACTCGTTGGATGTGGCAGGGCTTGCAAACTATTACAGATTACAAAGGGAAGCACAGCCACGAGCTGCCCAGTGACACGAGCCTACCAGACGGTTTAAATTTCTTCTATGCTCACTCGAGGCAAGCAACACTGAAGCATACATGAGAGCATCAGCTGTTCCGGATGACTGTGTGATCATGCTCTCCGTAGCCGAAGTGAGTAAGACCTTTTAAAAGGTCAACATTCACAAGGCCGCAGGGCCAGACGGATTACCAGGACATGTACTCCGCGCATGCGCTGACCAACTGGCAAGTGTCTTCACTGACATTTTTAACCTGTCCCTATCTGAGTCTGTAATAACATGTTTCAAGCAAACCACCATAGTCCCTGTGTCCAAGAACACTAAGGTAACCTGCCTAAATGACTATAGACCCATAGCACTCATGTCTCTCGCCATGAAGTGCTTTGAAAGGCTGGTCATGGCTCACATCAACACCATCATCCCAGAAACCCTAGACCCACTCCAATTTGCATACCGCCCCAACAGATCTACAGATGATGCAATCTCTATTGCACTCCACACTGCCCTTTCCCACCTGGACAAAAGGAACACCTATGCGAGAATGCTATTCATTGACTACAGCTCAGCATTCAACACCATAGTGCCCTCAAAGCTAATCACTAATCTAAGGACCCTGGGACTAAACACCTCACTCAGCAACTGGATCCTGGACTTCCTGATTTGCCGCCCCAGGTGGTAAGGGTAGGTAACAACACATTTTCCACGCTGATCCTCAACACGGGGGCCCCTCGGGTGCGTGCTCAATCCCCTCCTGTAGTCCCTCATGACTGCATGGCCAGGCACGACTCCAACACTATCATTAAGTTTGCAGACGACACAATAGTGGTAGGCCTGATCACCGACAACAATGAGACAAGCTATAGGAACGAGATCAGAGACCTGGCCATGTGGTGCCAGGGCAACAACTTCTCCCTCAATGTGATCAAGACAAAGGAGATGATTGTGGACTACAGGAAAAGGAGGACTGAGCATGCCCCCATTCTCATCGACGGGGCTGTAGTGGAGCAGGTTGAGAGCTTCAAGTTCCTTGGTATCCACATCACCAACAAACTATCATGGTCCAAGCACACCAAGACTGTTGTGAAGAAGGCACGACAAAGCCTAAGGAGACTGAAAAGATGTGGCATGGGTCCTCAGATCCTCAAAAAGTTATATAGCTGCACCATCGAGAGCATCCTGACTGGTTGCATCACTGCCTGATATGGCAACTTCTCGGCCTCCGACCGCAAGGCACTACAGAGGGTAGTGCGTACTGCCCTGTACATCTCTGGGGCCAAGCTTCCTGCCATCCAGGACCTCTATACCAGGCGGTGTCAGAGGAAGGCCCTAAAAATTGTCAAAGACTCCAGCCACCCTAGTCATCGACTTGTTCTCTCTGCTACCGCACGGCAAGCGGTACCGGAGCACCAAGTCTAGGTACAAAAGGCTTCTTAACAATTTCTACCCCCAAGCTACAAGACTCATGAACAGCCTATCAAATGTCAACCCAGACTATTTTACGCTGCTGCTACTCTCTGTTTATTATCTAGGCGTAGTCACTTTAATAACTCTACCTACATGTACATATTACCTCGACTAATCTGTGCCCCCACACATTGACTCTGGACCGGTACCCCCTGTATAGCCTCGCTACTGTTATTTTACTGCTGCTATTTTTTCCTTAACACTTATTTTTCTTAAAACTGCATTGTTGGTTAAGGTCTTGTAAGTAAGCATTTCACTATAAGGTCTAAACCTGTTGTATTTGAAAACGTGAAAATGACCATATCTACTGTAAGTGTTCGCTTGTCAGAAAATGTCAAAAAAAGTTCTTCCTGGGGGTGTTGATGAACAGATTTGAATAAGATTTCATGTTGCTAAAACACTGTCAGTTCCACTTTAAGGAATACTCTGTTGTCTATGGTGTCTCTATCATCTAGAGATAGGTTACCAATGCCAGTCCAAGGTCATAGAGAGGAAAGTGGGTAAAGGGAAAAGAGTAAATGGGGAGCCTGGGCAAGAAAGGGGAGGGGGGGGGGCGAGAAAGAGCAATGGACGGGGAGGTAGACAGGAGAGGGAAGAGATGGGATGTGAGGTGAGTACATAATGGAGAAGAAGAGGAGTTAGGAAAGAGGGATGGCGATGGAAAGAGGGGAGACAGTCCATCTGTAGTTAGCAACGTAAAACTATACCTCCAAAATCACGTTGTTGCCACGCCTAAGCCTGGTTGTCGACGAGACTAATCTGTAGTAGACACCTGGTGTCAGAACAGCAAAATGGATGGATGGAAAAAGAAGAGGGATTAGGAAAGATGTATGAATAAATGAAGTAGTCTACTGTCAGCACAATCTGTTGTGAGGATGAGTGTCTTCTCCTCTCTTGTCACGCTGTGAATTTCATGGACACGTGCACAAACACACACACGCACAAATGTGTGTGTTTGTGTGTGTCCGTGTGAGTGACCTGAAAGGGAATAAATGGAGAGGGACACTGGGGAACGCAAGACGCTGAAGGATCACCTCATTCACTCAAACTCTTCTCATCTTTCTTTTTATCTCTTCCATCCATCACCTATAGTAAAGAAAATAAAAAACAGAGTGGAAATGTGACCTCAACTCTCTTATTCAAAGTAGCCATTAATGTTGACTTTAAGCCCTGTGTGGTATCAATTATTCATTTTGTGTTTAGAGAGAAAACACCTTCTAATGAGGAAAATCCCTCAAATCTTGCCAGAAGCACTAATCTGTTATTTCGAGAATGTTGTGAAACTAGACTGAATTAATGCCTAGGTTTACTGATCTTAGACAGACACTGAGATCTAACACACTTTTACAAACATGCACAGGCATGTACACACATTAATTCAGGCATTCACACACAACATGCAAACACAGACACAAATACAAACACAACAAATAGAAAGAGAGGTGAGTGAGGGAGGGAGACAGAGATGTACAATAACAGAAATAGAAAAATATAGATAAACAGAAAGGAGAGATTTTTGTATAGTAACATCATTAAAAGCACAAACTTTATTTAATTGTCACAGACCTAAAGACTTAGATCCAAGAGAGACGGAGATGAGACAGAGAGAGATAGATGAGACAGAGAGACGGAGATGAGACAGAGAGAGATAGATGAGACAGAGAGAGATAGATGAGACAGAGAGACGGAGATGAGACAGAGAGAGATAGATGAGACAGAGAGACGGAGATGAGACAGAGAGAGATAGATGAGACAGAGAGAGATAGATGAGAGAGAGAGACGGAGATGAGACAGAGAGAGATAGATGAGACAGAGAGACGGAGATGAGACAGAGAGAGATAGATGAGACAGAGAGACGGAGATGAGACAGAGAGAGATAGATGAGACAGAGAGACGGAGATGAGACAGAGAGAGATAGATGAGACAGAGAGAGATAGATGAGACAGAGAGAGATAGATGAGACAGAGAGACGGAGATGAGACAGAGAGAGATAGATGAGACAGAGAGACGGAGATGAGACAGAGAGAGATAGATGAGACAGAGAGACGGAGATGAGACAGAGAGAGATAGATGAGACAGAGAGAGATAGATAAGACAGAGAGACGGAGATGAGACAGAGAGAGATAGATGAGACAGAGAGACGGAGATGAGACAGAGAGAGATAGATGAGACAGAGAGACGGAGATGAGACAGAGAGAGTTAGATGAGACAGAGAGACGGAGATGAGACAGAGAGAGTTAGATGAGACAGAGAGACGGAGATGAGACAGAGAGAGTTAGATGAGACAGAGAGAGTTAGATGAGACAGAGAGAGATAGATGAGACAGAGAGACGGAGATGAGACAGAGAGAGATAGATGAGACAGAGAGACGGAGATGAGACAGAGAGAGATAGATGAGACAGATCTTATGCTGCATGGAGCACTAGTCCAGTACAGAAGGGGCGTGTCCCTATGGCTTTGTGTCTGGGGCAACCTGTCGAGGTCACCGGTGGGTCAGTGATGATATCATTGCTCCAGAGGGAAAATGTCTGAATCCTTTGCCTCATCCCTTCCATTGCAATGTATATTTCCCATATCCATTCACAGGAAGTAAATACGACAAGACGTTTCAGATAGTGACCATCTGTAGCCTTTCGATCGATGACGCAACACTTTGCCTTTGAATAAACTAAGTGTTCACAAACTTATTGTAAAAGTCTCAAAATAATAGTGATTTATCTGTCTGTCACGCCCTGGCCATAGAGAGGTTTTTATTCTCTATTTTGTTTAGGCCAGGGTGTGACTAGGGTGGGCATTCTACACTGCTCAAAAAAATAAAGGGAACACTTAAACAACACAATGTAACTCCAAGTCAATCACACTTCTGTGAAATCAAACTGTCCACTTAGGAAGCAACACTGATTGACAATAAATTTCACATGCTGTTGTGCAAATGGAATAGACAACAGGTGGAAATTATAGGCAATTAGCAAGACACCCCCAATAAAGGAGTGGTTCTGCAGGTGGTGACCACAGACCACTTCTCAGTTCCTATGCTTCCTGGCTGATGTTTTGGTCACTTTTGAATGCTGGCGGTGCTTTCACTCTAGTGGTAGCATAAGACGAAGTCTACAACCCACACAAGTGGCTCAGGTAGTGCAGCTCATCCAGGATGGCACATCAATGCGAGCTGTGGCAAGAAGGTTTGCTGTGTCTGTCAGCGTAGTGTCCAGAGCATGGAGGCGCTACCAGGAGACAGGCCAGTACATCAGGAGACGTGGAGGAGGCCGTAGGAGGGCAACAACCCAGCAGCAGGACCGCTACCTCCGCCTTTGTGCAAGGAGGAGCACTGCCAGAGCCCTGCAAAATGACCTCCAGCAGGCCACAAATGTGCATGTGTCTGCTCAAACGGTCAGAAACAGACTCCATGAGGGTGGTATGAGGGCCCGACGTCCACAGGTGGGGGTTGTGCTTACAGCCCAACACCGTGCAGGACGTTTGGCATTTGCCAGAGAACACCAAGATTGGCAAATTCGCCACTGGCGCCCTGTGCTCTTCACAGATGAAAGCAGGTTCACACTGAGCACATGAGCACATGTGACAGACGTGACAGAGTCTGGAGACGCCGTGGAGAACGTTCTGCTGCCTGCAACATCCTCCAGCATGACCGGTTTGGCGGTGGGTCAGTCATGGTGTGCGGTGGCATTTCTTTGGGGGGCCCCACAGCCCTCCATGTGCTCGCCAGAGGTAGCCTGACTGCCATTAGGTACCGAGATGAGATCCTCAGACCCCTTGTGAGACCATATGCTGGTGCAGTTGGCCCTGGGTTCCTCCTAATGCAAGACAATGCTAGACCTCATGTGGCTGGAGTGTGTCAGCAGTTCCTGCAAGAGGAAGGCATTGATGCTATGGACTGGCCCGCCCGTTTCCCAGACCTGAATCCAATTGAGCACATCTGGGACATCATGTCTCGCTCCATCCACCAACGCCACGTTGCACCACAGACTGTCCAGGAGTTGGCGGATGCTTTAGTCCAGGTCCAGGTCTCCCTCAGGAGACCATCCGCCACCTCATCAGGAGCATGCCCAGGTGTTGTAGGGAGGTCACACAGGCACGTGGAGACCACACACACTACAGCCTCATTTTGACTTGTTTTAAGGACATTACATCAAAGTTGGATCAGCCTGTAGTGTGGTTTTCCACTTTAATTTTGAGTGTGACTCCCAATCCAGACCTTCATGGGTTGATAAATTTGATTTCCATTGATCATTTTTGTGTGATTTTGTTGTCAGCACATTCAACTATGTAGAGAAAAAAGTATTTAATAAGAATATTTCATTCATTCAGATCTAGGATGTGTTATTTTAGTGTTCCCTTTATTTTTTTGAGCAGTGTAGATTCTTTATTTCTATGTTTTCTATTTCTTTGTGTTTGGCCGGGTGTGGTTCTCAATCAGAGGCAGCTGTCTATCGTTGTCTCTGATTGAGAACCATACTTAGGTAGCCCTTTTGTCCACCTGTCTTGGTGGGAAGTTGACTTTTGTTTAGGGCACATAGCCTTTAGCTTCATGGTTTGTTTTTGTAGTGTTTGTTGTTTTGTTCGGCGTCTTTGTTTCCAAATAAAGAGAAAATGTACGCTCACCACGCTGCACCTTGGTCCTCTTTTTCCAACAGCCGTGACACTGTCATATTATGAAGAGACACACGGACAGATAAATCACTGGACACCAGCTGTAGCCTATGAGTGGGAGGTGCTTAAAATGGTCTTTACCACTCCAAATAAAGGTTGTCTGGAAGTTGACCATCACTAGTTGTTCAGCCGCTCTGCTTGACCAAGATCAGGCAAAGCAATGACTGTCATGCATGGGGGGTAGGGGCAGTATGTACTGTGCGGATGTGTGTGTGTGTGCAGGGGCCTTTGATATCTGTCCCCAAGTCACCATAATCCTCTTCCATAAATCCCACTGTGGGCAGAACCATCTCCTAATCCCTATAAGACTCCACATCAGTACAGTACAGTACATGCACGCACACACACACAAATTAACTTTCACAGCATGCTTATATAGTTTTTTACAATCACTTTGGCACTAATTTCAGAACCTTGTGGTAATTTTTCAAAACTCTGGACACAAAACTCAAAACGGTCATCACTTGTAACACCGGCTGTCCAATGTTCAAAACATTGCATTGTGCATTCATATCTTTAAAGAAACTTTGCACTTGCAGAATCATTGGTTCAAATAACTAATTTATCATGAAATACCATAGGAACATTAATTTAGATCACCCACACACAAGATACCGATAGTTTCACTGTGTAGTTGTTCGTACAATCATTAAATATTGTATTACATGTTTCATTATGGTACTACATGTAAATACATCACTGTAAAAGGACTAGTAAAGAGAATACTACAGACACAGTGGAATCATTTGAACAAAATCTGAAATGTATTGATGAAATACAATATAATCACAACAGGTTTCTTTGAATCAAAGCAAAAATAATTAGCTACAAAAAAGAAAAAAACTACAGTAAAACGTCAACTGCAGTGTTCCTCACCTGGCTTACTGTAAAAAGCAAAACAAAGGATTAATTACTGTACTTCTATATTTCCATCAACCCTGTCTTGTGGATTTGGCCACAGGTTCTCATCCACATCACAATGAATATTTTCATTAGCCAAACAACTTGGGAAGAATATTCAGGTATGGTGAATCCAGGCCTGAGACTGGTCTGCTGTGATGTCATTGCATGCATCATCCATGGCCTGGAGAAGGGTGGCTTGTCCGTGAGTGCGCCTATCATATACAGTACATTCCACCTCCATGTGGAGAAAAATTCCTCAATCAGGTTAAGGAAAGGAGAGTATGGGGGTAAGTACAGGGTGGTAAATTGTGGATGGGCCTGAAACCATGCTTGCAACATTTGAGCATGGTTGAACCTGACATTATCCCACACAATGACATAGGTCACGCCATCAGCTCTACAGACCTGATTTAGCTCATCAAGGAAGGTTACAAGGAGAGCTGCATTATATGATCCGATACGAGGTCTGCGTCCCACCACACCATCTTCCGATATAGTCTCACAGATGGTGATGTTGGCCCCACATTGTCCAGGTACTTGGATGGTTGCCCGCTGGCCAATGAAATTCTGACCTTTCCTCCTTGTCTTGGCCAGGTTGAAGCCTGCCTCATCCAAAAATAGGAATTTGTGATGGTTTTCATCAGCATCCAGCTCCGTCACCCTCTAAAAATACATTTTGGAAAGAGAATTACTGATTACAATGATGTAGAATTTTGGGGGAATTTTTCACAACAAGCATCTTGAAACTGAACGTACTCAGTCCTCAGTTGCTTCACTCGGTCTGCATTTCTTTCAAAAGACACACGGTATAGCTGTTTAAGAGACACCTGGTGCCTTTTCAGCATGTGTGCAATAGTCGGCAAACTTATGGCTTCCACATTGTTGAACATGTCGCCGTTGTCCAAGATGTGCTGCTGAATTTCTGTAAAGCAAATGTCATTTCTGGCCCGAACCAAATTGACCACAGCCCGCTCTTGTTGGTCAGTCAGAATTTTGCCTCTGCCTCCCCTATTTGGCCTAGTCTCAATTCTGAAGGGAAAATTACAGTAAGAACACATTTAGTCACATCACCTACTATGTGGTACACATTGGCATGCAGTATACAGTCATTTGACAATTGAGAGTAGCCTAATGTTTAGTGCATGCTGAAGACTTACCGGTTCTCATTGCAGAAAGTTCTGATGATTGAGGCCATGGTTGATCTTCTGAGGTTTGGTTGAATCATTGTAGCTGCCTCAGTCATTGTCATGCCATGATGTACAACATGGTCTACAACTATTGCTTGGATTTCATTGGACACTTTTTGCTGTTGTTGCCGCTGTCTTGGTCCGTGGCCTTTTCCTCTACCACGTTCCCCCACACCTCTCAAATGAGGCCCACGACCGCCTATCAGAAGGAGTGCTTGTCCTGTTGAAAAACCAATGATAGTCCCACTAAGCCCAAACCGAGCTGACATTATTTTATGCCCCATATACAGTTGAAGTCGGAAGTTTACATACACTTGGTTGGAGTCATTAACTCGTTTTTCAACCACTCCACAAATTTCTTGATAACAAACTATAGTTTTGACAAGTTGATTAGGACATCTACTTTGTGCATGACACAGTAATTTTTCCAACAATTGTTTACAGACAGATTATTTCACTTATAATTCACTGTATCACAATTTTAGTGGGTCAGAAGTTTACATACATTAAGTTGAGTGCCTTTAAACAGCTTGGAAAATTCCAGAAAAGGATGTCAAGGCTTTAGAAGCTTCTGATAGGCTAATTGACATCATTTGAGTCAACTGGAGGTGTACCTGTGGATGTATTTCAAGGCCTACCTTCAAACTCAGTGCCTCTTTGCTTGACATCATGGGAAAATCAAAAGAAATCAGCCAAGACCCCAGAAAGAAAATTGTAGACCACAAGTCTGGTTCATCCTTGGGAGCAATTTCTAAATGCCTGAAGGTACCACGTTCATCTATACAAACAATAGTATGCAAGTATAAACACCATGGGACCACGCAGCCGTCATACCGCTCAGGAAGGAGACGCGTTCTGTCTCCTAGAGATTAACGTATTTTGGTGCAAAAAGTGCAAATCAATCCCAGAACAACAGCAAAGGACCTTGTGAAGATGCTGGAGGAAACAGGTACAAAAATATCTATATCCACAGTAAAATGAGTCCTATATCGACATAACCCTACACCAAATGCGATCACGACACGCAGGTTAAAATATCAAAACAAGCTCTGAACCAATGATATTAATTTGGGGACAGGTCGAAAAGCATTAAACATGTATGGCAATTTAGCTAGTTAGCTTGGCCTTGCTAAATAATTTGTCCTATTTAGTTAGCTTGCTGTTGCTAGCTAATTTGTCCTGGGATATAAACATTGAGTTGTTATTTTACCTGAAATGCACAAGGTCCTCTACTCCGACAATTAATCCACACATAAAACGGTCAACTGAATCGTTTCTTATATACAATACAGTATATTTCCTTATATATACTGTAACTCATTAAAATCTTTGAAATTGTTGCATGTTGTGTTTATATTTTGTTCAGTATACATGAGATAGCAGCATTGGTTGTGTGTGTAGCCATTTGATTAGATGTTCAGGAGTCTTATGGCTTGGGTAACAACTTTTTAGAAGCCTCTTGGACTTAGACTTGGCGCTCCGGTATCGCTTGCCGTGCGGTAGCAGAGAGAACAGTCTATGACTAGGGTGGCTGGAGACAGTCAATTTTTAGGGCCTTCCTCTGACACTGCCTGGTACAGAGGTCCTGGATGGCAGGAAGCTTGGCCCCGGTGATGTACTGGGCCATACACACGACCCTCTGTAGTGCCTTGTGGTCAGAGGCCAAGCATTTGCCATACCAGGCAGTGATGCAACCCATTAGGATGCTCTCTGGAGCAGGTTTTCATCAAGGACCTGTCTGTACTTTGCTTTGTTCATCTTTGCCTCAATCCTGACTAGTCTCCCAGTGCCTGCCACTGAAAAACATCCCCACAGCATATTCTGCCACCACCATGCTTCACCGTAGGGATGGTGCTAGGTTTCGCCCAGATGTGACGCTTGGCATTCAGGCCAAAGAGTTCAATCTTCGTTTCATCAGACCAGTGAATCTTGTTTCTCATGGTCTGAGTCTTTAGGTGCCATTTGCCAAACTCCAAGCGGGCTGTCATGTGCAGTTTACTGAGGAGTGGCTTCCGTCTGGCCACTCTACCATAAAGGCCTGATTGGTAGAGTGCTGCAGAGATGGTTGTCCTTCTGGAAGGTTCTCCCATCTCCACAGAGGATCTCTAGAGCTCTGTCAGATTGACCATTGGGTTCTTGGTCACCTCCCTGACCAAGGCCCTTCTCCCCCGATTGCTCAGTATGGCCGACTCTACGAAGAGTCATAGTGGTTCCAAAATTCTTCCATTTAAGAATGATGGAGGCCACTGTATTCTTGGGGACCTTTAATGCTGCAGAAAGGTTTTGGTACCCTTCCCCAGATCTGTGCCTCGACACAATTCTGTGTCAGAGCTCTACGGACAATTCCTTTGACCTCATGGCTTGGTTTTTGCTCTGACATACATTGTCAGCTGTCACCTTATATAGACAGGTGTGTGCCTTTCCAAATCATGTCCAATCAATTGAATTAACACAGTTGGACTCCAGTCAAGTTGTAGAAACATCTCAAGGATGATCAATGGAAACAGGATGCACCTGAGCTCAATTTTGAGTGTCATAGCAAAGGGTCTGAAAGCATATGTAAATAATGTAAACTCAGCAAAAAAAGAAACGTCCCTTTTTGGCATTGCAGGCAATCTCAACGCTGTGCGTTACAGGGAAGACATCCTCCTCCCTCATGTGGTACCCTTCCTGCAGGCTCATCCTAACATGACCCTCCAGCATGACAATGCCACCAGCCATACTGCTCGTTCTGTGCGTGATTTCTTGCAAGACAGGAATGTCAGTGTTCTGCCATGGCCAGCGAAGAGCTCAGATCTCAATCTCATTGAGCACATCTGGGACCTGTTGGATCGGAGGGTGAGGCCAATACTCCCAGAAATGTCCGGGAACTTGCAGGTGCCTTAGTGGAAGAGTGGGGTAACATCATCTCACAGCAAGAACTGGCAAATCTGGTGCAGTCCATGAGGAGGAGATGCACCTCAGTACTTAATGCAGCTGGTGGCCACACCAGATACTGACTGTTACTTTTGATTTTGACCCCCCCTTTGTTCAGGGACACATTATTCCATTTATGTTAGTCACATGTCTGTGGAACTTGTTCCGTTTATGTCTCAGTTGTTGAATCGTGTTATGTTCATACAAATATTTACAGATGTTAAGTGTGCTGAAATTAAACGCAGTTGACAGTGAGAGGACGTTTCTTTTTAGTTATTTTTTCTTCTAATAAATTAGCAAAAAATTCTAAAAACCTCTTCACTTTGTTGTTATGGGGTATTGTGTGTAGATTGCTGAGGATTTTAAAAATGTAATCCATTTTCGAATAATGCTGTAACGTAGAAAGTCAAGGGGTTGAATAGAGTTGAAATGTATTCAATTCTAAGTTTGCATTCTAATATTACACTTTATATACACCACAGAAGACTGTAAAAGAACAAAACTGCTTTTCACACTTATTTAACTAGGCAAGTCAGTTTTGAACAAATTCTTATTTACAATGATGGCTTAGGCTTAATAGCCTTGTTCAGGGCCAGAACAACAGATTTTTACCTTGTCAGCTCGGGGATTCGATCTAGCAACCTTTCGGTTACTGGGCCAATGCTCTAACCACTAGGCTACCTGCCACCCACAAAATACTGGATTTTCGGGCAGATTTAAAAAAAATAAAGTTTATTTATTATGAAATTATGAAAAATATGAATAACATTCCACCCATGAGGCCACTAGGTCATTTGACTGCAGGAAAGGGCTAGCTCCGTATTCTTCAGGTTAGGCATTAACACTAGTAAGGGTTAAGGTTCGGGATAGACTTAAAACAAAAATATAAAAAATAACTTCTATCACTGGATTTTAACTTGCAACCTTTGGAATCAGAGTTAGTTGCTTACACTCATCTGCCATCCCCATCCACAACACCTTGGCAAAGCCGAAACCTACTTGAAGGTACCAGCGCTCACTGTTGCCCCTAGTGGACGGTTTTCACATCATCTCCTGATGTCCTCAGACATGGATGGACGTCGAATACTGACTTGTATCACGGGTGACCTGGCTGGGATGGATGTTTGCGCAATCCAGCAATTTAGAGAAACTTTTTACTCCTGGTGTGATATTTTACTCTTAGATCTCAGTCAGCGTGTGTGTGTGTGTGACAGACAGAACCACAAAGGGTGTGTGTGTTTATGTGTGTGTGTGTATATGAACGCACTCTGTGTGGTAACATTTTAGCATTCCACAGACAACCAGTGAAGCATAGCATTCCTAACCTCAATCCAAACCTAACGTTTGGAGAAATTACACTTAAACTTTCATGAGAGCAATTCCACTAGATAAACCAAACCGTGCCGGGCCATGACGGAACCAGCAAGAACTAGCCTTGTTGGTTCTTGGTAGTTTTCCATTTGCCGTGGAACTGGAAACAGGATTAGGTTTAATTATCGTGAAAAACTGCTAAAGTCCGCAACCAATGATGAAATTCGACAGCGACATTGTTGTGCTCCTCGGTGACTGGCATTTTTGGGAGGGAAATGTGCTGGTAGAGTTAGCCAGGCTATGTTGTGCCATCCTTTTAAATTTTGTTTGTGGGCAGCAATTGAGACTAAACAGAATATAGGAGACAGCTTAAAAAAAACAAAGATATACACGACGTATCGTCATGCGAGGAGAGGATTTCTTCAGCTGGTTCAAACATGCGTCGAAAGAAACGCTCGAGAGGTATGTGTATCTGTTTTGTGTATCTGTCTTTGTCAATTGTTCAAAACTTAGTTGGAATGAAGAGAGCTGTTACAGTTGCTTGCAATAGGGTGCAGTCCTGCGATACTGTATTACTCTTACAGTATGCTGTATGTGATAGGCCCCTAGGAGGTATGTACAATCTATTTAGCTAGCTAGCTACATAATGTCTATCTATCTTTGGGATAATACATTGTACATTGTACCAGTGGAGGCTGCTGAGGGGAGGTCGGCTCATAATAATGAATGAAACAGAGCAAATGGAATGGCATCAATACATGGAAACCATGTGTTTGATGTTGTTGATACCTTTCCACTTATTCCACTCCAGCCATTACCACGTGCATCGTCCTCCCCAATTAAGGTGCCACCAACCTCCTGTGCTTTGTACATACCTAGGCCTAACGCTACATCATACACTACATATTGCAAGAGTAATATTGCAGACTGCACCTTATTGCAAGTGTAACAGCTAGCTGTCCTCATTCAATACTGCAAGAAGAATTTAGCTGAACATTCTGATGAGAAACACTTCCTGACCTTAGCAGATGATAATTATTCAACCCAATCAACAATATTATCTCCACCTATTCTGTGGTGAGTTGATGTATGTCCTATTGACTGGAGTGGCCAGCTCACATTCTATTGATCACCTGGGTCCAGACGGTCTGATCGGGTGTGCATTACCATCTGGATGGTAATTGTAATTGCACTCAGGAAGTCTGTGAGTGGGGGTTTAGGTGCCAATGTAGAAACTGCAGACAAAGTACTATTTCCCTAAGGAACATTACAATATCATGAAACTATATAAAAAATATGCAATATACAGTATTGTATGCGTTTCAGATCTATCACATGTTGCAGAGCCGCAGGCGAGCACCCACTGTCTGGAGCCGATCCCAGGCAACTGAGTGATGGTACAACTGTGTTCCAGAATTTACAGACACCTAATGGATTGATAACTTCTGCTTGTCGGCAGAGATTTCCAGTTCCTCTGCAACAGGCTGAGTCCTGTTATTAATGTAAGCACAGTGTGTGATGGACAACTAGGTACATCAGCGTGGATTACACAGGATTGCTAAAACGAAGGCGTATGCTCTCTGGTGTGTAGGTAGCCAAAAGAAAGAGAAAATGACCACAAGACAAATAAACAATGTTTAATAACAGATTCTCTTTTTTCTTTCTTTGTGATTTTCTCCCTCCCCTCAGATACCCAGCTCCACCAACACCCTTTGGACAACAAAGCACCTGGACCAACAACAGAACTCCTAACATTTTAGACCGAGCCTGGTCCCTTAGCTCAGTGGTTCTCTCCCTTTTTTGGTTACTGTACCCCCTATCACATGACTTTACCTTTGGGTATTAATACAGTACTACTATATACTCCCTTATGTTAATTTTACCATTAGACCTATGTTCTTATACAGTTAGTTTTTTACCCTGTAAATACACTGCTACACAATTGTGTCTTAAATTTTCGACCAATGATTTGTTTAAGTAAGCATGTTTAAGTGTATTGCTACAAAATGTACATTATTTTCATTGTTTAACAGTAGGCTAAATTCAATGAACAGTAATTGAAAGCCACATTCACAATGCTTTTGGTGTAGGGAATAATTGTGTTTTATTTTACATAGAACTTCAGCTAGCTTAGTCCAGTTCAGTCTAGTGACATGCCTGCTGCTGGTGTCTAATGTCCTTTTATGGCCTGGACAAACTGTCCAAAATACAGCTAGGAAGCTGTTCTTAAACGAGGCGGTCTGAGATATCTCAGCCGCCCTGGCTGACCTGTCTGATGCACTGGCTCCTGCTTCATCTTCACGCAGCAAACATGAGGGCAGCCAGTGAGTGCAGTTTTGTTCGCCAACCATGTATTAAATGTTATCCAGCAAAGGACAGTGTGGGGCCAACCAGATCTACCAACCAGAAACACCAATCATGCAAATAAAGGTTTTGGGTCAGAATATTATTAATTTAATCAGTGTGACAGTTTTATATATATATATACACAGTGCCTTTAGAAAGTATTCATACCCCTTGACTTATTCCACATTTTGTTGTGTTACAGCCTGAATATTTTTCTCACCCATCTACACACAATACGCCATAATGACAAAGTGAAAACATATTTTTCGAAATGTGTGCAAATTTATTGAAAATTAAATACAGAAATATCTCATTTACTTAAGTATTTATACCCCTGAGTCAATACTTTGTAGAAGCACCGCTGGTGGCGATTACAGCTGTGAGTATTTTGGGGTAAGTCTAAGAGCTTTGCATTGTAAAATATTTGCCCATTCTTTTTAAAATTCTTCAAGCTCTGTCAATTTGATTGTTGATAATTGCTAGACAGCCATTTTCAAGTCTTGCAATAGATTTTCAATCTGATTTAAGTCAAAACTGTAACTAGGCCACTCAGGAACATTCAATCTCGTCTTTATCAGGATAAGGTAAGACCCAGATGCAGACCGTGTCGAAGTAACAATGTTTATTACAGCAACAGAGGCAACGGTACAGGATGTCAGGCAGTCTCAGATGTGACAGAGGTCTGAAAACCAGATAGGGACAAAGGTACAGGCAGGCAGGCTCAGGGTCAGGGGCAGGCAGAGTGGTCAGGCGGGCGGGTTCAGGGTCAGGACAGGCAAGGGTCAAAAACCAGGAGGGCGAGAAAAAGAGAGGCTGGGAAAAGACAGGAGCAGACAGGGCAAACAAGACCAACTGGCAAACGACAGAGAACACAGGTATAAATACACAGGGGATTAATGGGGAAGATGGGCGACACCTGGAGGGGGTGGAGACAATCACAAAGACAGGTGAAACAGATCAGGGCATGACAGTACCCCCCTCTAGGGGCACCACCTGGCGTCCTACCTGGGCGCACACCTGGTAGACCAGGGTGCCGGCGGTGGAAGTCGTCAATGAGGGCTGGGTCTAGGATGTCTCTAGCGGGGACCCAGCACCTCTCCGCCGGGCCATAACCCTCCCAGTCAACCAGGTACTGGAATCCCCTGCCCCGTGGTCGAACCCTCAGGAGGCGTCTCACAGTGTACGTCGGATGGCCATCGACGACACAGGGAGGAGGGGTGGGCCTGGAAATGGAAGACAAGATACTGTGAGATACGGGCTTGATACGGGACACATGAAAGGTGGGGTGTATACGAAGGGTACGTGGCAACAGAAGATGAACAGCAGAGGGGCTAATGACCTTGGAGATGGGGAAAGGGCCGATAAACCGGGGGGACAGTTTGCGAGACTCCACCCGGAGTGGCAGATCCCGGGTGGAGAGCCATACCTTCTGCCTGTGACGATACCGGGGTACCGAGGTCTGATGGCGATCCGCTTGTCGTCGATACCTGGAGGTGGTCTTGAGGGCCGACCGGTCTCTCCTCCAGGTACGATGACAGCGGTGGACAAACATCTGGGCAGAAGGTATGTCGACCTCCTCTTCCTGCTCAGGGAAGAGCGGGGGCTGATACCCCAGGGAACACTCAAAGGGAGATAGGCCTGTGGCAGAGCAGGGAAGGGTGTTGCGGGCATATTCGACCCACACAAGCTGCTGGCTCCAGGTGGTGGGGTTGGCGAAGACCAGGCAGCGGAGGGTGGTCTCAAGGTCCTGGTTGGCTCGCTCCGACTGGCCGTTGGACTGGGGGTGGAACCCAGAGAACAGGCTTATCGACGACCCAATGAGGGTGCAGAATGCTTTCCAGAACTGGGATGAGAACTGAGGACCTTGGTCGGAGACCATGTCCACGGGCAGTCCATGGATCCGGAAGATGTGCTGCACCATGAGCTGGGCCCTTGGCAAAGGGTAGTTTGGGGAGAGGAATGAAGTGGGCGGCTTTGGAGAACCGATCTACCACGGTCAGGATGGCGGTGTTGCCATCAGACAGGGGAAGACCCGTGACAAAATCCAGGGAGATGTAACACCAGGGACAATGGGGGACAGGCAGAGGTTAGAGGAGACCAGCCGGAGCTTGCCGAGGAGTCTTGTTCTGTGCACAAACTGTGCAAGCGGCGACGAATGCGGACACGTCTGGGACCATGGTAGGCCACTAAAAGAGCTGTCGCATAAAGGCCAGGGTCTGACGGGCGCCTGGGAGGCAGGCCAGGCTGGAGGAGTGGGCCCACTCCAGGACCGCGGACGGTGTCAGGAATGAACATCCGGTTATCAGGCCTGGAGTTGAGGCGTTGGTGGTGCGGAGATACTCCAGGTTCTTGTGGTCAGTCCACACAATGAATGGATGTTCCGCCCCCTCCAGACAGTGCCTCCATTCCTCCAACTCCATCTTCACCGCGAGAAGCTCCCAATTCACCACATCGTAGTTCCTTTCCGTGGCATTGAGGCGATGGGAGAAGAAGGCGCATGGATGTAGCTCGAGGTCAAGGGCAGAACGCTGGGACAGGACAGCCCCCACTCCGACGTCTGAAGCATCGGCCTCCACCACGAACTGACGAGATGGGTCCAAATGAACCAGGATGGGAGCTGTGGTGAAGCGATGTTTGAGGTCCCGGGAAACGCCCGGTCCGCAGCTGGGGACCACATGAATGGAACCTTGGGTGAGGTGAGTGCTGACAGGGGGGAAGCCAGGGTGCTGTAACCCTAGATAAAGCGGCGATAGAAATTGGCGAACCTCAGGAAACGTTGCAGCTGGACCCTGGACGTAGGCTGAGGCCAATCCATCACTGCTCTCACCTTCCCAGGATCCATCTGGACACTCCCAGCAGAGATGATGTAACTCAGAAAGGGAATGGTGGAGCGATGGAACTTGCACTTCTCCGCCATCACAAACAGCTGATTCTCCAGAAGGCATTTTCAGGACCTGCCGGACGTGGATTACGTGTTTTTGAGGAGAGCGGGAGAAGACAAGGATGTCATCAATGTAGACGAAGACGAACCGGTACAACATGTCGCGGAGAACATCATTCACCAGTCTGGAACACAGCAGGGGCATTGTTGAGGCCAAAGGGCATGACCAGATACTCGTAGTGGCCACTGGCCATGTTGAAGGCGGTCTTCCACTCGTCCCCCTCTTGTATCCGCACCAGGTGGTTGGCATTTTGTAGATCCAGCTTGGAAAACACAGTGGCCGCCCTGGAGCGGCTCGAAGGCTGAGGAGATGAGTGGTAGTGGGTAACGGTTCTTAACCGTAATGTCGTTGTGTCCCCGGTAGTCAATGCACAGACGCAGCCTCTTGTCCTTTTTATCCACGAAGAAGACGCCTGCGCCGGCGGGAGAGAAAGAGGGATGGATAAATCCAGCAGCTAGGGTGTCCCCAATGTAGTTGTCTATAGCCTTGGTCTCCGGTCCCGACAGAGTACAGACGTCCCCGGGGCGGCGTGGTTCTAGGGAGAAGGTCAATCCCGCAGTCATAGGGTTGGTGCGGGGGACGCGACGTGGCCCGGGCCTTGCTGAACACCTCCCGAAGGTCCTGGTACTCCGTGGGAATGGCGGAGAGGTCCGGGGCACCTTCCGAGCCCCCGTGAAGACATCCCGGGGCAGGTTGTGCTGACTTCAGGCAATGGGTGTGGCAAAACGGGCTCCAGCTCATGATGGCATCAGTAGACAAGTTAATGAGGGGATTGTGTCATTGGAGCCAGGAGAATCCCAATACCACAGGAATTAGAGGGGACTTGATGAGCAGGAACTGGATAGCCTCGCTGTGGTTCCCTGACACCCATAGGTGGATGGGAGTGGTGTTGTGGGTGACTCGGCCTATATTGCGCCCGTCCAGCGCTCTAACGTCCATGGGAATGGAGAGGGGCTAAGTGGGGATTTTTAGCTCGGACGCCATTGTAGCGTCCAAAAAACTATCATCGGCCTCCGAGTCAATGAGAACCCGAAGAGATTTGGACGGGTCTCCCCACAGCAGAATAGCATGAAAAGGGAAGCAGGAACGTTCTACATATGGCCCACCAGAGTCCTTGCTCCTACCGGTGAACCTGGCTTCTTTAGAAGACAAGAAATGACCAAGAGTACCGCAATACAGACAACTCTTCCTGTCGATCCTATATTGCTGTTCCGCTGGCGACAGCCCAGCTCTGCTTAGTGGCCTAGGCTCAGGAAGCGGTGACTCGGCCGTCTTCGACAGCCCTCAGGGCAGGTTGGGAAGCCTCGGGTCCTCTCAGCAACGAGACCGGCGGGAGCTTCCGGGTTGACTCGGAGGCAAGGTGGGAGCCCTGGGCGTGTGAGCGAAATCGAATTTCCTCTTCCTCCGTCGTTCCCGTAGATGCCCATCGATTTGGATGGTCAAAGCTATGAGGGAATCGAAGCCCAAAACAAACACGTATACAAAACACACAGGGATATAACCCAAACAAAAGATCAAGGTTAAACCTCTAATAAATACGCTGGACGAGGCACGTAATAACAATGCACGGGACTTGTAATAATGCACGGGATGAGACCAGTAAAAACAATGCACAAAGCATGCACAAAAAAAGCCGAAACAACAACACAGGTACTCACAGGATCACCGGACATGGGAACAATAACTGAACACCACAATGGTTAACAAAGGGCACATACATTTATATAAAATTACTAATCAGGGGGAAATAGGAACCAGGTGTGCGTAATTAGACAATACAGTCCGGGGTTGGTGGTAATGAACCACCAACCCAGTGACAACTAGAAGCCGGTGACGTAGAACTCTGGATCTGGTGCACGGAATGAGCAGCAGTACCAGAGGGATATGTGACACCAGTGTCTGTTAGAAAGAACTGAACCAGGTTTTCCTCTAGGATTTTGCCTGTGCTCATAAATGTATTCCGTTTCTTTTGATTCTAAAAGACTCGCTAGTCCTTGCCCATGACAAGCATACATTATGCAGCCACTACCATGATTGAAAATATGAAGAGTGGTACTCACTGATGTGTTGGATTTGCCCCAAACATAATGCTTTGTATTCAGGACAACATTTTCTTTGCCACAGTATTACTTAAGTGCCTTGTTGCAAACAGGATCTATGTTTTGGAATATTTTTTTTCTGTACAAGCTTCCTTCTTTTCAGTCTGTCATTTACATTAGTATTGTGGAGTAACTACAATGTTGTTGATCCATCCAAAGTTTTCTCATATCACAATAATTAAACTCTGTAACTGTTTTAAAATCACCATTGGACTCATGGTGAAATCCCTGAGCGGTTTCCTTCCTCTCTGACAACTGAGTTAGGAAGGATGCCTGTATCTTTGCAGTGACTGAGCTTATTTAGGATTGCCATATCAAAGGGGTTGAATACTTATTGACTCAAGACATTTCAGCTTTACATTTTTTATTAATAAAAAACTATCTACAAACAAAATTCCACTTTGACATTATGGGGGATTGTGTGTAGATCAGTGACACAAACATCTACATTTAATACATTTTTAATTTCGGCTTTATCACAACAAAATGTGGAAAAGGTCAAGGTGTGTGAATACTTTCTCAAGGAACTGTACATTCCTTGAGCCACACTCTCTCCTTGAATAATGTTTAGGAACATAACCCTGCCATAACAAAAGCCCTTTGGGGATAAGATTGCCCACCCCTGTTGAAGACAGCTACATTGTGTGATTAGGGCTAAACAAGTGACCATGACAACCAAGACATTGAACTGTTTACCAACCGAGAATGGACCCTTGGTGCCTCGGGGTGCAGGCTCAGGGGTTGCAGGAGCATTGACTTGGTCAACAGACCCTGAGTGTCGGGGTGCAGGGTAGAGGTCGACTGATTAATCGGCATGGCATATTAATTAGGGTAGAGTTCAAGTTTTCACAACAATCGGTAATCAGACTTTTTGGATGCCGATTATGGCCGATTACATTGCAATCCATGAGGAAACTGCGTGGCAGGCTGACCACCTGTTACGCAAGTGGACTGGCCACCCCTCACAGCCTGGTTCCTCTCTAGGTTTCTTCCTAGGTTTTGGCCTTTCTAGGGAGTTTTTCCTAGCCACCGTGCTTCTACACCTGCATTGCTTGCTGTTTGGGGTTTTAGGCTGGGTGTCTGTACAGCACATTGAGATATCAGCTGATGCAAGAAGGGCTATATAAATACATTTGATTCAATTTGATTCATATGTTCTCATGTTCTGAGAAAGGAACTTAAACGTTAGCTTTTTTACATGGCGCATTTTGCATTTTTACTTTCTTCTCCAACACTGTGTGTGAATACTTTTGCATTATTGAAACCAAATTGAACATGTTTCATTATCTTTTGAGACTAAATAGATTCTATGTATTATATTAAGTTAACCTTTCACGAGCCTCTACCCCGGGTCCGGGATCACCCCCCACCCCCCCCACACACTGATTAGCATAGCTAGCATAGCTTCACAAGTAGATAGTAGCATCTAAATATCATTAAATCACAAGTCCAAGACACCAGATGAAAGATACAGATCTTGTGAATAAAGCCACCATTTCAGATTTTTAAAATGTTTTACAGGGAAGACAAAATATGTAAATCTATTAGCTAAACACGTTAGCAAAATACACCACTATTCTAACTCCATCAGTTTCTTACTCCTTCAGGTGCTATCACCAATTCGGCTCAACTAAGATATTGATAGCCAATAACCTATAAAAAAAACCATCAGATGACAGTCTGATAACATATTCATGGTATAGGATAGTTTTTGTTAGAAAAAAGTGCATATTTCAGGTAGAAATCACAGTTTACAATTGCACCGACCATCACAAATCGACTAGAATTACTAGATAGAGCAACGTGTATGACCAATTTACTCATCATAAAACATTTCATAAAAATAGACAAAGCATAGCAATGGAAAGACCCAGTTCTTGTGATTTCAGACCATATTTCAGATTTTCTAAGCGTTTTTCAGCGAAAACACAATAAATCGATAAGTTAGCATACCACATGTGCAAACGTTACCAGAGCATCGATTCCAGCCAAAGAGCGCTATAACGTAATCACCGCCAAAATATATTAATTTTTTCACTAACCTTCTCAGAATTCTTCCGATGACACTCCTGTAACATCATTTTACAACATACATATACAGTTTGTTCGAAAAGGTGCATATTTAGCCATACAAAACCGTGGTTATACAATGGAAATAGTCACAACTCAAGCCTCAAAATGAGGAACGTCAGCTTTCAGAGTGATCTAGTTTAATCGAAAGCTAATCATATACTTGACTAAAAAATACAGGGTTGACAGGAATCGAAAGACAAATTAGTTCTTAATGCAACCGCTGATTTACATTTTTAAAATTATCCTTACTTTTCAATACAGGGTTCGCCAAGTGAAGCTATACCAAACAAAATGGCGAAATATGCGTTTAAAATATTTCGACAGAACAACGATTTATCATATTAAATATTGCTTACTTTGAGATGTTCTTCCATCATATTCTTGGGCAATGTATCCTTTCTATGTTATAAACGTCTTTTGGTCGATAGATGTCCTCTGTCCTTCGAAATATCCACTAACGATCGAACGGGACCCCAAAACGTGTCCAAAGTTTCAGAGTGCACAACAAAGAAATTCCTCAAAATCGCACTAAACGGATATAAATTGCTATAAAACGGTTCAAATTAACTACATTATGATGTTTTTAACAACTATAACGACTGAAAACATGACCGGAGAAATATTGCTGGTTAGACAAGGATTTGGAATGAGGCAAGTCCGATGTCCTTCACGCTTCAGGCGCGCGACGAGAAAGGGCGGTCCCTATACATTTTGTGGTTTTATAATGGCTGGGATTGTGCAATAGACTCCATTCAAAACGTGATGACGTACAGACACCCAGAGGAAGACGTAGGCAGTGTCGGTTTCTTCATAGCATTCACTGTCGCCTTAAAAACAGACTCCAGATCAGGGGTAAAAATTTCTGAAATCAAACCCCTGTCATGAAAAGTGCTGTAGATATTGTTCTGTACCACTCAGAGACAAAATTCCAACTTCTATAGAAACTAGAAGGTGTTTTCTATCCAATAATAACAATAATATGCATATTGTACGATCAAGAATTTAGCACGAGGCAGTTTAATTTGGAGACCCAAATATGCTAATGCGGAACAGCACCCCCTATAGTTGCAAGAAGTTAAAATAAAAGTGTTCATTGTTCATTCAGTATTGTTGTAATTGTCATTATTACAAATATATAAACTCAGCAAAAAAAGAAACGTCCTCTCTCTGTCAACTGAGTTTAATTTCAGCAAACTTAACATGTGTAAATATTTGTATGAACATAAGATTCAACAACTGAGACATAAACTGAACAAGTTCCACAGACATGTGACTAACAGAAATTGAATAATGTGTCCCTGAACAAAGGGGGTCAAAATCAAAAGTAACAGTCAGTATCTGGTGTGGCTACCAGCTAGATTAAGTACTGCAGTGCATCTCCTCCTCATGGACTGCACCAGATTTGCCCGTTCTTGCTGTGAGATGTTACCCCACTCTTCCACCAAGACACATGCAAGTTCCCGGACATTTCTGTGGGGAATGTCCTTAGCCCTCAACCTTCTATCCAACAGGTCCCAGACGTGCTCAATGGGACTGAGATCCGAGCTCTTCGCTGGCCATGGCAGAACACTGACATTCCTGTATTGCAGGAAATCACGCACAGACAAGCAGTATGGCTGGTGTCATTGTCATCCTGGAGGGTCATGTCAGGATGAGCCTGCAGGAAGGGTACCACATGAGGGAGGAGGATGTCTTCTCTGTAACACACAGCGTTGAGATTGTCTGCAATGACAACAAGCTCAGTCCGATGATGCTGTGACACACCGGTCCAGACCATGACGGACCCTCCACCACCAATTGATCCCGCTCCAGAGTACAGGCCTCGGTGTAACGCTCATTCCTTCGAAGATAAATGCGAATCTGACCATCACTCCTGGTGAGACAAAACCGCGACTCGTCAGTGAAGAGCACCTTTTGCCAGTCCTGTCTGGTCCAACGACGGTGGGTTTGTGCCCATAGGCGACGTTGTTGCCGGTGATGTCTGGTGAGGACCTGCCTTACAACAGGCCTACAAGCCCTCAGTCCAGCCTCTCTCAGCCTATTGCGGACAGTCTGAGCACTGATGGAGGGATTGTGCGTTCTTGGTGTAACTCGGGCAGTTGTTGTTGCCATCCTGTACCTGTCCCGCAGGTGTGATGTTCGAATGTACCGATTCTGTGCAGTTGTAGTGGTCTGCCACTGCGAGGACGATCAGCTGTCCATCCTGTCTCCCTTTAGCACTGTCTTAGGCGTCTCACAGTACGGACATTGCAATTTATTTCCCTGGCCACATCTACAGTCCTCATGCCTCCTTGCATCATGCCTAAGGCACGTTCACGCAGATGAGCAGGGACCCTGGGCATCTTTCTTTTGGTGTTTTTCAGAGTCAGTAGAAAGGCCTCTTTAGTGTCCTAAGTTTTTATAACTGTGACCTTAATTGCCTACCGTATGTAAGCTGTTAGTGTCTTAACGACTGTTCCATAGGTGCATGTTCATTAATTGTTTATTGTTCATTGAACAAGCATGGGAAACAGTGTTTAAACCCTTTGCAATGAAGATCTGAAAAGTTATTTGGATTTTTACGAATGATCTTTGAAAGACAGGGTCCTGAAAAACGGACGTTTCTTTTTTGCTGAGTTTATATAAAAATAGTCAAATTAATCGGTATTGGCTATTTTTGGTCCTCCAATAATCGTATCGGTATCGGCGTTGAAAAATCATAATTGGTCGACCTCTAGTGCAGGGCTCTGAGCACAGGAGGCTGCTGAGGGGAGGGCGGCTCATAATAATGTTCGGAACAGAGCTATTTGAAGGTTTATATGACAAGTTATTGACCCTGGTTCACATCGCATCGCTGTGCTCATTTTCCCCCTGCACTGTTTTACTGACCGATCAGTTCCCATCTCGGCAAACGTATCCACTATTTTTTAGAAGACCTTTTCATTCCTGTTGGAAGAATCCAGTTGCCTCTGGATGCTGGGGTCTTCCCAGATGCTCAAAAGCACTTGAACATCTCCAACTGACAAATTTGCTGCTTCCATTGTTCGTTTTTAGCATTGGAGTTATTTGTTTGTATAGCTGTACCTTTCGTATTCAGATTTAGCTTCTCTTTTGAACATGGACCCTGTGACTCGTTCATGACTATTAACAACATCCACGACACTGTGATGTCATTGCGTGAGGCCAATCATTGAGTACGGCCATTTGTTACTCCACCCCCCGGCCTACTTGGTTCGAGGTCAGTACCAGATATCAAACGATGCTGAATATCCAGCTTAGTTCCAGGAATGAAGCAGGCCATGGCAAATGGAAACAAAATAGGAACCGTGATATTCACGGCCCTGCAGTGGAAAAGCGCCATAAGAGAGCATTAGCTAAAGCTAGTACAATACCTAACAGTTGCTATGAACCTCTCTACTTGACAATCAAGCATCCATAGTGCCTACAGTACAGGGACTAAAGCTGGGACACTGTACCAGCTCTTAGTGATTGACTCTAGGGAAACCACCCTAAAGACCAGGCCCCACTTCAACTCTCCATGTTCTGTGTCTAGAGCCAGGAGGTTTCTGTTCTTGTGTATGTATCTGAAGCCTAGGATGCATAGTAAGAGAAGGCAAACTATAAGGAGAGAATAAGCAGCAGAGAATATGCTAAATTCAGGGTCTGTGTGTTGAGATGAGAGCAGTTGTGTTATAGGACCAGATAGTTGGAGCTCTGTTCAGCGCTGGTCCAATAACACAACTGCTCTCTTAAAGATGGTGGTTTATGCATGTAATCCTGGGTTAGAGGTAGAATCCTATGAGTGAAGTTGTGTTATAGGACCAGATAGCATTTCCAGTATCAGAATATTGTTTTTGGACATGGAACCTACTGTGACATGGAACCCTTTGGAATTATCTGGATTTCTGCATAAATTGGTCATAAAATGTTATCTGGTCTTCATCTAAGTCACAACAACAGACACACACAGTCTGCTTAAACTAATAACACAAATTATTGTATTTTTCTTGCCTATATTGAATACATAATTTAAAAATTCACAGTGTAGGTTGGAAAAAGTATGTGAACCCCTAGGCTAATGACTTCTCCAAAAGCTAATTGGAGTCAGGAGTCAGCTAACCTGGAGTACAATCATTGAGATGAGATTGGAGATGTTGGTTAGAGCTGCCCTGCCCTATAAAAAACACTCACAAAATGTGAGTTTGCTATTCACAAGAAGCATTGCCTGATGTGAACCATGCCTTGAACAAAAGAGACCTCAGAAGACCCAAGATTAAGAATTGTTGACTTGCATAAAGCTGGAAAGGGTTACAAAGGTATCTCTAAAAGTGGTGATGTTCATCAGTCCACAGTAAGACAAATTGTCTATAAATGGAGAAAGTTCAGCACTGTTGCTACTCTCCCAAGGAGTGGCCGGCCTGCAAAGATGACTGCAAGAGCACAGCGCAGAACCCTCAATGAGGTTACGAAGAATCTTAGAGTGTCAGCTAAAGACTTCAAAAAATATCTGGAACGTGCTAACATCTCTGTTGACGAGTCTACGATACGTAAAACACTAAACAAGAATGGTGTTCATGGGTGGACCCTGCTGTCCAAAAATCACATTGCTGGACGTCTGAAGTTCTCAAAAGAGCATCTGGATGTTCCACAGTGCTACTGGCAAAATATTCTGTGGACAGATTAAACTACAGTTGAGTTAATTGGAAGGAACACACAACACTATGAGTGGAGAAAAAAAGCAAAGCACAGCACAGCACACCAACATCAAAACCTCATCCCAACTGTAACGTATGTTGAAGGGAGCATCATGGTTTGGAGGTGCTTTGCTGCCTCAGGGCTTGGACAGCTTGCTATCATCGACGGAAAAATTAATTCCCAAGTTTATCAAGACATTTTGCAGGAGAATGTAAGGCTATCTGTCCACCAATTGAAGCTCAACAGAAGTTGGGTGATGCAACAGGACAACGACTCAAAACACAGAAGTAAATCAACAACAGAATAGCTTCAACAGAAGAAAATATGCCTTCTGGAGTGGCCCAGTCAGAGTCCTGACCTCAACCTGATTGAGATGCTGTGGTATGACCTCAAGAGAACGGTTCACACCAGACATCCCAAGAATATTGCTGAACTGAAACTGTTTTGTAAAGAGGAATGGTCCAAAATTCCTCCTGACCATTGTCCAGGTCTGATCCACAATTACAGAAAACGTTTGGTTGAGGGTATTTCTGTCAAAGTAGGGTCAACCAGGGGTTCACATACTTTTTACATCCTGCACTGTGAATGTTTACACGGTGTGTTCAATAAAGACATGAAAATGTACAATTGTTTGTGTGTTATTAGTTTAAGCAGACTGTGTTTGTCTATTGTTGTGACTTAGACGAAGATCAGATCTAATTTTATGACCAATTTATTCAGAAGTCCAGGTAATTCCAAAGGGTTCACATACTTTTTCTTGCCACTGTATAGGTTTAGCTGCAGCAATGTATGTGCAGGAAGTTGGAGCTTTGTTCTGACCTACTTTCAGATGGTGGTTTATGCAAGTCATCCTGGCTTAGAGATAGAACCCTGTCACCAAGTTCTGAGTGACAGGAGGGGAGAGAGAGCGCGAGAGAGTGAGAGAGAGAGAGAGTAGACAGGAGGAGAAGCTGACAGGGAGGCCGTGCCTGGGGGAAGAGAGATGCTTGAGAGATTGAGACGGATACAGAGAGACCGATAAACACAGAGAAAACAAGAGGAAAAGAGAAAGCGGGGGTAACGAGAGAGACAGAAGTAAATCTACTCGACACTTACAACACCAGCACGAAAAACAACGCTAGACACTAAAAGTGAAGGAGAGAGAGAAACTTCCCATACAGCTACTACAAAACAACAAAACATCATTACCCAGGCCTCAATGGTATTTCATGGCTTTGTCATCAGTTATACTGTATCTGGTTTGGGGGAGACTTTGCCTTGACACCACTGTCTGAGACTGTCTAAATATAGCTTTTGGTGTTAAACTTCCTGCTTTCTGGGCCGTTTAAGATCACATGGCATTAAGCATATAACCACTCAAATGTTTTGACAGAGCTATGGATGCTATTATTGACCATCTGTGATATCATAGTTTTTACTATGTTTTGAGGCTATTGTGTTTGTTTACATTTACATATCTACTTATTTACAAACATTGGAGGGAAAAAAGCTTATATTTTGGGTTCTGATGGAGCACGACAGTTGAACTAAGCTCAAGAGGAATTTACAAGTTGTATTCTTTAAAAATCATTGGGTATATATTATTTATTTAGAAGTCCAAAAATGGATGTTACAACTACAGATTCTAGCTTTGAAGGGGCAATAACCAGTTGCTACATATGTTTTTGGACTTCTAAATTAATGATATATACCCATTGATTCTTGAAGAATATAACTTATAAATGAGCTTAGTTCAACTGTTGTACCCCATCAGAACCCCAAATATAAGCTTTTTTGTTTACTCCCATGTTTGTAAACAAAGTAAATGTAAACAAATACTATATAGCCTAAAAACATGAGAGTTTGCAGGGAGTGGCGGGGAATCGGCTTTGTTATTTTTTCTACTGCTGAGTGCCGCTTTAAGGGCTGTAGTCAATCTGTATCGCTGAAGTAATTTCCAATTGAGCCGACACAGTGCCACCTCTAGCCAGTGTGGGGCCCTAAGCGAGATTTGGTTTGGGGGCCTATCATGCCAAATAGTACATACATGTATTGTGTAACATGAAGTCCTATGAGTGTCATCTGATGAAGATCATCAAAGGTTAGTGATTAATTTTATCTCTATTTCTGCTTTTTGTGACTCCTCTCTTTGGCTGGAAAAATGGCTGTGTTTTTCTGTGACTTGGCTCTGACCTAACATAATCGTTTGGTGTGCTTTCGTCGTAAAGCCTTTTTGAAATCGGACACTGTTGACCCACTGTTTGTAGGTCATCATTGTAAATAAGAATTTGTTATTAACTGACTTGCTGCCTAGTTAAAAAAAGGTTAAACAAAAAACTGCCCTCACATTGTTAGAGAGAGACCCATACAGAGAGATTGTAAGAGAAAGACATCAGTGCAAATTTACTTAGATTTTAGTATTTCGACAATTTTTGTCTTCCAACTTGTTAAGAAATCACATGTACCTACGGGGGAAGGATGGCCAGCCACACAGGAGGGTGATTTTCACTAAGGAGGAGAAGGAGGCCATGCTGACAGAGATACATGCTGGACATTTCGGAGTGAAGCGCATGATCTCCAAAATCAACCTACGCTTCTTCTGGCGGGGGACTGTCAAGGATGTGGACAGCTTGGCAAGTGAAAGAACCTTTTGTTGAAACAATCACATTCTATTATATCTGAAATTATTATGATTTTGATGAATGTCAGTGCTGTGGTTAACACTCATTAAAGACACACCCTCGTCCATTTACCCTCGCCTTATGCCCATGGAGGAATCCCCGTCACCATCTTGGAGGACGGTCCAAATGATTAGCCAAGCAAAGGAAGTTTGCAACGTAAGCCCCTCAGCCCTCATTTTTAGTCGAGTTTGCGAGTGTACAATTATGTTCACTCCAAGGCCTGAAACCCCCCATAATTAACTTTGCGACGATT
>NC_092117.1:16138299-16235799 GCF_045679555.1 Salvelinus alpinus
GTCATTCATCAGAGGTCTTTGCCAGAGGAAAGCTCCTCTAAAACTTGGCCCGGTCGAAAGTGGAGTTTTCAACAACACAAAAATCTGTCTATGCTGTCCTGTTAAATCTCAGAAACTTCTCTGGTCGGTCCACTGAAGTTTGGCTAGGTAAGGCAGTGAAATTGGAAACTATCCATATTCTGATATCTTTAAGTCAACGTTAACCAGAGTGACCGGATTGTAATTTCCAACACTTCATTGAGATGTTATAATGATTAGTTCACCCCAATCAATCAAATATAGAAAACATTGGATTTGATCATTCAGACATTTGTCGTAAGATTTCTTTTCTGCTTTCAGGCAAATACTGTACACACCACACAATGTTTATTGTAATAACTGCTAACTTTTTCCCTGAAAAAAGTTTTATTTGAAGGATTATTGGCTTTGTCAATTTGGGGTCATTGGCTTTGGTCTGTGTTTCTGAAGGGTAGGACCCACAGTGTAGAGTGATGAGGTGGCCGTGATAATGCCTGAACAACCCTCTCACCTGGGAGGGCCTGTGACTATCTGAATGTCACTCATCGAGCTGTTTATAATTTATTACGCTGGTGGGATTATTAACTGATACCATCTTAATGATACAGGGTAACAGTGGGGAGTTGGTTGAATATGTGTGTTTGTGTGTATATGTGTGTGTGCATGCATGAGCGTGCATGTGTCAGGGCCCTGTATAATTACATTGAAAGGAGACATTAGCATTTTGGGTATTTTCTTTGTTAATTGTGCAGTTCAGTCACCATGATGTCTGTGATCGAATCAGAAATCCTTGTTGACTTGACACTTCCAGGCATAAACATTCAATTCATCTCTCTCTCTCTCTCTCTCTCTCTCTCTCTCTCTCTCTCTCTCTCTCTCTCTCTCTCTCTCTCTCTCTCTCTCTCTCTCTCTCTCTCTCTCTCCTACTTTCCTTTTCTTATCTATCCTCTCTCGATTCAACTCTCTATCTTTCTCTTACTCTCGTTCTCTCTCCCCTCTTGCTCAAATTTTTTGGGTTCGATTAAGATTACATTTATTTATTTAATTCAGTAAAAATTTTGTGTTTTTTTCCTTTTTTTGCATTTGGTGGAGTACTGCTGCTTTTAGAGCCTCCCGGACACTTTTGTTAATAAATCATTGCAGAGTTAATGAAAACGGCATTCAGGCATATCCAAAATGATTGTGTTCTTTGTCATGCTAATAAAGTGAAAGATGTTGGTCCAATGGGTGAATCCTTGCCCATTACCAGCAAGTTTTTGATGTGTGCCTGTTGCACCTTGACTTTTCTCTTTTTTGTCTTAATTTTCACTTGTTATTTTTTCCTCTGGTCAGAGGGATTTTTATATTTATCTTGCGAGGTTATCGACATTAAACTAATAGGTTCCGTAGCAAACGTTCATGTTGCTGTAAATTGCATTGGAGAAAAGAAAGAGGGTCATGCTTGTGTTCTCTCTCTCTCTATCTCTCTCTCTCTCTCTCTCTCTCTCTCTCTCTCTCTCTCTCTCTCTCTGTCTCTGTCTCTGTCTCTGTCTCTGTCTCTGTCTCTGTCTCTGTCTCTCTCAATTCAATTCAATTCAATTCAATTCAAGGGGCTTTATTGGCATGGGAAACATGTGTTAACATTGCCAAAGCAAGTGAGGTAGATAATACTCTCTCTCTCTCTCTCTCTGTCTCTCTCTCTCTCTCTCTGTCTCTATCTCTCTCTCTGTCTCTCTCTCTCTATATATATATATATACTTCTCTCTCTCTCTGATACAGACAAAGACACAAACACGGTTTGTACAGTACCCTAGTGTAGTCTGATTTACATTTATATTTGTATTGACATTTTATGTTGTTGTCTTTTCAGTAGAACTGATAATCAGTTTCTCATTGCCAAAAAAGGTGGGTAAAAATAATGTCTTGTAGGGCCAGAGATATCCACCAATTCTCTCTGGTAACATTTCTTTCATCTCCTTCTAACCTGGACAGCTTTTTTGGGGGCGGCAGGTAGCGTTTGGCCAGTAACGTTTGGCCAGTAACCAAAAGTTGGTTTGAATACCGGAGCCGACAAAGCGAAAAATCTGCCAATGTGCCCTTGAGCAAAGCAATTAACCCTAATTTGCTCCAGGGGTACCGTACTACTATTGCTGACCCTGTAAAACAACACATTTTACTGCACCGGTGTATGTGACAATAAAAACATTTATTTTATTTTTCTCTCTACCTTCCTGCTTATCAGTCTGCACAGTTTGTTCTAAAGATTCTCCAGACTGGATAGTACCTCTCCAGTCCATGTAGGCACTGAGTGAGTGTGCTGATTTTATGAAATGAAATGCAAAAAAAAAAAAAAAGGAATATGTGATAGCCTCCCATAATGGGTCTGAAATCTATGTCATTATCTAGTATCAGACGTCCTTTTTTAAGAGCATCAGGAGTTACCAACGTTTTACATGAATTTCAGCTCTGGGCCGCTATTGAGAGTGGAATACATTTGCTAGATCGGTCTGCCCGGGTCCCCATACCTGCCTTTTTGTTCACAAACACTCTGCATAGCTCCCAAAAAAAACCCTACCATGATCAAATCCACACACATCGAAAGTGAAAGAGAAGGGAGAGGATTAAAGAGAGAGTGCTTTAGTAATAACCTGTTGATTACCACACTGTCACTGCATTTTGCCTCCAAACATGCATTCATATATTAAATCACATGTCATATTTATACATATGGGGCAGTGAAACCAGTCATTGTGTGTTTGTGTGTGTGTTTGTGTGTGTGCCGCCACGTGCATTGTCCTTTCTTTCAGTGTGGGCTTTTTGGGAGTCTCAGTCAGCTTCCTCAGATTTGATTAGACGCCTTAATGTTTTATTAGAGAGGAGAGCTCACAGATAATTAAAGAGCTCTTTGAGGGGAAGGGGGTAGATCTGCTCTCTGTGGCTAAGGGGGGCATCTGTTTGCCTGGGGGGGGGGGGGGTCAGGTTCTCAGAGGCTGGGGGGGTGAGGGCCGCTGGGGAGTACAGAGACAGCCACAAAAACACCAGAGCCCTAATGGTAATGCTGGCAGGCTCCGTTTCCTCCAGGCCCCATGTTGGAGCAGGAAACTGTGGGCAGGGCAGGGGCACGCCACAAAGAAAACAACAACACCTCAGCGAGGCTTAATTGGAGTGGTGCTAGGGTCAGTGGCTCTGCAATATGTTGTTCATAAGTTCCCATCGTGATAAACACTAAATTACGGGAAGTTTGGCCTCCACTCCAGAAGAAAAGTTGAAAGTTGGGTTTCATTGGCTGAAAACTTTCAACAGACTGCTTACAGAGACACAGAACGCCTCATACAGTGAGTTCACTTTAAAAAGTTTCCCTAAAAACCTCAGTGAATAATAGGCTAGTCTTGTATCCGGGGGCATGTTTTCCAATGAGCACCTTGGAACACCCTTACAAAATGCTGAGCCAAGTTCCCTCGATCATCCCTCACTGGGCCACTGTCTTGACCCCAAAGGGTCGGAGTACATGTTGCCCCTAACCAATGATACAGGGTCAGGTATGTTTTTCATCCCCCTAATGGTTAACTATTGGGGGTTATGGTAAACTGATCATAGGTCTGCGGCTAAGGGCAACTTCTAGCGCCCTCCCTCTGCTCAACACCTCTATGTTTAGTCACTAGGGTAGAAAACAGCAGGGAAGCGGCCTGTGCAAAGAGGGGAGTGAATAGGCCTCTAAACTCCTGCTAACCATCCATGGAGTAGGTAGAGTTGCCCGCAAACCACTGATCCAGGGTTAGACAGTTTTTCATCCCTCTGGTTAGGGTTGGGATTGGGGGTCGGATAATCTGATCCCAGATCTGTGGTTAAGGGCAACGTCTACCTCGAGCGCCAGCCAAGCAGCCTACTGTGGCCAGGATGAAAGGGAGTGAACTGTACGGGCCTGCGGTATTGATGTTGAAGAAAATGAGCTCCTTTAGCGCGAGAGGCGCCCTGACTCCTCCATCGATCCGAGCAGGGGAAATGTAGAAATAGACACAGTAAATATGAAGCCCGTCTAACAGGTTAACGGCGGCCATCTTTGTTCATGTAAACTGGGCCAATATCTCCACATTGATGTTTTCCAGAGGGCGGTAAAGCATTTGAAAGCTATCAGCTTGTTTGGTTATTTTCTATTTGGGTGAGTGATAGTGTTTTTTTAGAGATCAAGAATCCCAGTTCAGTTTTTGTTACAGTTATTGTTATTCGTAATAGCAATAAGCAGTAGTCATGGTAATTGTATTAGTGTAGTAATAACAGTTGTGTTACTTGTCATGATGGCAGTAGTAGTCAGCAGTTAGGTTGGTAGCTGTACAGTTGTAGTCCACTGCAATCTTTAAAACTTCACCACACGTTGATACCAAAGACCTCTAGTAGAGTTCCAGTTGCAGGTCGGCATTTATTGAGATGACTCATGTACTGGAGGCAGCTCTGCAGAGTGGTCACTAGCTGGCACAGCCACAAAGTCATCAAACCTAACCTTAACCCTAACCTTAACCAAACTGCTAACTCTAATGCCTAACCCTAACCTTAAATTAAGACCAAAAAGCAAAAACATTTTTCATGAATTTTTATGATATAGCCAATTTTGACTTTGCAGCTGGCCCATCTAGCGGAAACCGCTCAGTTCTGCCTCCAAGGCAAGACTCATGACAGTAAATTCAACCTGTGTTCCCTGCATTGATTTGACCATTAGTTCATACCAGTAACCGACTGTATGTGTCCTGGGCTAATACCTCTATGCATGTGTCTTTGTAAATGTGTTTGCGTGCTGGTGCATGCCTGTCTATGTGTATGTTGTGTGTGTGTGTGTGTGTGTGTGTGTGTGTGTGTGTGTGTGTGTGTGTGTGTGTGTGTGTGTGTGTGTGTGTGTGTGTGTGTGTGTGTGTGTGTGTGTGTGTGTGTGTGTGTGTGTGTGTGTGTGTGTGTGAGTGAAAGACTGCCCGACCCATGATCCAGCATTCCTTCCATCCTTCCATCATAACGCAGCCAATCGATGTTCAGAGATTGCGTATGCAACCCCTCCCCCTGTGTGAATCTGCATGCAGGGCTCAGAAAAGAAGCGAGGAAAGAAGGTAGAGATAGATGAAAGAGGAGAGAGGGGTAGAGATAGGGAGAGCATGACAGAAAGGAAGAGAGAGAGAGAGAGAGCCAGAGGTGGAAGAGAGGAGAGGAGACTGACACTTGGCTTGGTCTCCTGTGAGACATGCCTCAGGGGAAGTAACAGGAATATTAACAGAATAGAGGAGGAAGGAACACTGGGACATGGCAGCAAAACAAAAACAATCAGGCTTGGTTTGATTGGCAGGACCCCTGAGGGCTGTCCCACCTGGGAATATAACTAATTGACGACGGGACACATGGTTCTTATTGCCCCTCCAGCTCCTCCTGCCCCCCTACAGGGACCTATGGACAAGGGCAAAGGGGGGCTCAGGGTATGAACAGGAGTAAGGGGTTGAGGAGGGGTGTGGGATATGAATTGAAGAGCAGGCTTAGGGGAGGACTGGTAGAGGGTAACAGTTAAAGAAGAAGTTATGGAAGAACACAGGCATATGATAATTGAGGTTTATTTTGAGTGTCATGTTATTGGTGGGTCATGGGCAAGGTACTGAAGGAGGGATAGGTAAGGATTGTAGTAGAGGAAACCGAGGAAAGAGATAAGTGGCTTTGGAATGTGCCATTTCAAAGTATATCCTCAGGGTTAAAGACATTCTCCGGTCCTTTGGCGACTAAAAAAACATTTTTCAAACCTCCCGTTTTGGGCTGGGTGTGTCAATGTATATTTCATACATGCATAATCTATGAGCAGAATCACTGTTTTACCTCAATTAGCCATGAAATCCCTACTTTGAAAGCAACACAGAGAGAGAGAGAGAGAGAGAGAGAGAGAGAGAGCGAGAGAGAGAGAAAGAGAGAGAGAGAGAGAGAGAGAGAGAGAGAGAGAGAGAGAGAGAGAGAGAGAGAGAGAGAGAGAGAGAGAGAGAGAGAGAGAGAGAGAGAGAGGGGAGAAATTAAATCACTCATGTCAGAGTGATGTAATGAGTAATGAGTAATGACGTAATGACGTGGTGCACATATCTGCACATATGTGACATAGTACGCAATTTTCAGGGACCACTTTTGTCTCGTGAGCGCTACTTTCAGAACTACTGGCTGAAAAATATAAAAGTACCGGAAAATCTCTTTAGCGGACAATAGGCCTAAGTGTTCATCAGTGAGGTACTTCAGCATGGTATTGGCACCACACACAGTTAGCATTTCATTGGGAAGCATTGTGTGAGCAGACGACCGTAGTGAATTCAAAATGACTGCAACAGAATATTCAAGTCCAAAGTTGGAAGAAAGTGGAAGGAGGGATGGAAGTGAGATGTAACAGTAATTAGAAGAAGACCTGGTATTAGAGATTCCCAAAGGAACTGCTGAGTGTGTGTGTGTGTGTGTGTGTGTGTGTGTGTGTGTGTGTGTGTGTGTGTGTGTGTGTGTGTGTGTGTGTGTGTGTGTGTGTGTGTGTGTGTGTGTGTGTGTGTGTGTGTGTGTGTGTGTGTGTGCGTGTGTGTGTGTGCGTGTGTGTGTGTGTGTGCGTGTGTGTGCGTGTGTGTGTGTGCGTGTGTGCATCTGTGCTCCTGGCTTAGCTTACCTAGACCCACCGGGGAGTGAGGACTCTTGGCTTAACTGTGAGATGTACCTGTCTCCACGCTCCAGGCTGAAGAGGCTGGTTAGCATATGCGTGGCCATGTGTGTGTTTACCCTATCTCTCCGAGTGTGTGTGGTGTGTGTGTGTGTGCGTGTGTGTGTGTGCCTCTCTCTCCTCATTGTCTCACCTGAGACTGGTTTTCTAAGATTAATGAAGGTCACTGGAATCCTCAGAAGTATTCTGATAATTAAGGCTTTGTTTATCAAAAACAAGTTATATTAAGAGCAAAAAGATTTATGGTAATTATTCATAATCTTTACAATTCAAGTGTAGCCACCTCATTTGTGCCTTTAATTCTTCTTGTTAATGTTTTGCATAAATCTGCATAATTACTTGAGATGCCTGTTGTAATTTTGACAGCTACTCAGTTCGTGTGCACTAAAGGATATCGAAGGCAGCGCCTGCTGCATACTTATAAACGTACGTATGGTCTTAGCATAATGTCTCCACAAACATTTCACCCTCCTCATCGGCTGTGCTAGCACTAATGCTGGGAGAGAATGGCTGTTTCTATCAAATGGACTAAATTAATGTTTCTGCCACTGTGGGGGACAGGCGCTGGAATGAGCGCTTTTACGAGCCAGGCGTTTCCCAAAGCACAACACCAAAACAAATGTGCGTATCCGCTTATAAATCCTCCCCCTAAATGACCAGCCTGCAGTCACTCAGTGTGTGAGTGTGTGTGTGCATCTGTGTGTGTGCAGCTGTGTGTGTTTGTATGTGTATGTATGTGTGTGTGTGTGTGTGTGTGTGCTTGTGTGTGTGTTTGCACGGCCAGGGCCCACCAAGCACCGTTTCTAATCACAGTATAACTCTTATGCAACAATCACATGTAAATGACCATCGCATGGAAATGCTGCTCTTTTAGTTTACATAATGTTGTAATGACCCCTTGTGTTACACTGTCTGTGATATTGCCTCTAATAGATTGTTCTTGCTCCAGTTTTTTGTCGTTACACTTTTTTTATGTGTAACATTGGCCTCAGAAATTACATTTTGAGTGAGGCCAGGCCTATTAGCACTCTGACATGAGTGATTTAATTTCTCCCCGCTCTCTCTCTCTCTCTCTCTCTCTCTCTCTCTCTCTCTCTCTCTCTCTCTCTCTCTCTCTCTCTCTTTCTCTTTCTCTTTCTCTCTCTCTCTCTCTCTCTCTATCTCTCTCTCTCTCTGTCTCTCTCACTCTCTCTCTCTCACTTACTCCCCGTCTCTCTCTTGCTTATTCAGTATTCATCCAGCATTGATTATAATGTGTGTGATTGGCCTGTGCTGGGGATGCTTTTAAACACATGCACGCTGTAGAGTCACAGGTCAACTGTGTTTGAATTCATCAGCTCAACAGGAGTCAGGGTGATAACAGAATACAGAACAAAGACCACTGTAGGTGTGTTTGTCTCAGATGAACACACACACTTGAGCATATGGGCACACACACTTTGAAAGACTCTCATATGGGCTTAAATTGCATGGTTTGAAGTTGATTTAGGAGAGAGTGTGCGTATGTGTGCTATTGTAATGGTTTTCTGACAAGGTAAGACTATGAAAAAAAGGTTGCGTGTCCGCCCATGTCTATACATGTTTGTGCAAGTGCGTATATGTGTGTGTGTGTGTATATGTGTGTGTGTGTGTGTGTGTGTGTGTGTGCGTATACGTGTGTGTGTGTGTGTGCGTCTATGTGTGTGTGTGTGTGTGTGCATGTGTGCACGCTAGTCAGAAGACCACTTCACGGCCCTGTGCGTAGCCAGAGAGGCGTGGAGGCCTGCCGGGCTGGCGGGGGGAACATGTGGCTCCGGTGTTAATTGAAAGTTGTCTAATGAAGTAAACTTATGATGGAGGGAGAGAGAGGAGGAGGAAGAAAAGTAGGGGGGGTGAAGACAAAGGGAGGGCAAGGGAAAAAAACTAAACTTTCTTTAATTATGTTTACCCAACAGGCTTTGCTTCCTAATTTAAATAGCATAAACATCTGGACTGGCGCAGCAGTAGAATGGTAGCAGTAGTCAAGCAAATCTTGTGGAAAATAATGAAATTAGATCCCTGGTGCTGTGACAGTCGCAGGGCAGGAGACATCAGCTCCATGTTAATAAAATTGGCATGAATGACTGAATGCAATTAAGAAATTGTCAGTGGTGGCTATGAACTTTTGTCACTGGTGGATGTTTGCATCGTTTGATTATGGTGTCAATTTAAACGTGTTTATTCGTGTCTGCATTGGAGTATTCATTATGACCTTTTGTGATTGGCCGCGATTAAGCTAGTCACTTAGAAGTAAAGTGACGATGTCAGATGGGTGGAGTGATGTTTGTGTGTTTGTTTTGTCTTTATTTCTGTGTGTGCGACTGAGCCGTGTGACATGGTGTGACCAGAGTAGTGAGGATCTTCTAGCCTGTATTTAAACCCAGCATGGAGCTGAAGGTAGACACGGACTATGTCTCTGCTTTATTAGACTGCTATAGAGCTTCTGTTGTCTCTCACTCTCTACTGTATTACTCACGCTACACATCCACATAGGCTTTTATACATTCTCAATTTCCTAATGTTTCCTATACTCCTGTGTCTTGATGTGTATTCAAAGAAACTCAAGGTAGACACTTTTTCTAAATAAAATGAAAGGAGGTGTCATGATTGTCAGGTTTATTCTCCATAGTTATATTGTCGGTTTAGATGGTTGGATTTTCCATCCTTTGGTGGTTTAGGTATTAGTACTCTGAAAGCGGACCTTTCAAAAAATATGAACCTGTGCCTCTCTCTGTCTCACTCCACGCCTCTGTTTATCGTATCACCCCACACAGTGGAGGGAGGAGGGGATTATATTTCAGGGAATGATTTGTCAGTTTAGGAGGTAATAATGGATTTGGGCTGAGAGCTAAACAAACAGAACTCTCTCACTGATCAAGAGAGGCGATAAGAGGAGAGGAGAGGAAAGAGAGAAGGGAGAGAGGAGAGCTGAGGAGAGAAGAGTAGAGAGAGGAGAGGAAAGAGAGAAGAGAGAGGAGAGGAAAGAGAGGAGAGAAGAGGAGAGTAGATAAAGAAAGGAGTGTAGACACACACAATAGCCTAAGAGTTTGGCTATAAAGCTGGGCAGCTGGTTGAAGAATGTGGGGCGGGGGGGGCGGGGGGGGGGGGGGGGGGGGTGATGGGGTGCAGGGATTTACGGATGAGGGTACCCCACCACAAGAATATGTAAGAAAGCTGGACACTTAAAACCCCTAGTAGTGCTGGAGGTAATTGTTTCCGTCCTGGTTGCCAGATTGAAGGGGTAGAGGGTTGCCAGATTAAGGGTAGAGTTGTCATCAGTGCCATGGCTGTCAGTGATATATCATTAGTCTTGGCCCCAAATACAACTGTACGGTATATTACGCTGACGTAGGATCTCTATTTTGTGTTGGGTCATGTTTTTGGCATGGACATAGATACACTCCATTGTTCTCTGCCAATGAAAATTCTTGGTTCCCCAGTACAACACTCATTTTTATCCTTGACCTCTCTAGTAATACAACAATTTTATAAAGTCTTATAAATATCGTAAATGTCCTAAAATACCAGTATACTGTACAACCTGCTGGTTTAGAATGTGACTGCAATGTAATGTTTTGACTAAGATGAAATAGGTGCAACTGTTGTTATTGCAGTTTCCAAAATTGGAAATTCAATTCAATTATATTGCTTTCATTTGCAGTGATTTTGTAAATTGCAGAAAACTTGTGGATGACAGGAACAGCTAATGTGATTACAAAAAGTGCAACTTAAATGTACGATTTGAAATGAAAATGGGACTTTGATGTGCTCACTTAACATTTCATGTACTATATTATGCACTGCATTATGTTTAAGGTCACACCTTACTAAAGTTTCCTTTCAGAAAATTAAAAGTTAAATACAGACAGGTTGTACCATCACAGCCTCTTTTACAGGCTTGGCATGTACTGTGTGATGATGATGGAGTCATTGCAAATGCATGTGATTGTATTAAATGATCAACGGCGGCAGCGGCAGTGCAGAAGCTTCTAGATGAGATGATTAGCTCTGTCTTCTAAAGCCCACACACAGGACCCATCAGACCTCCGCACATATTTTATACATTCAACTACAGACCGCTTTTTAAACAGTCTATCATGTGAATGTCAAACTGTGCAATCGCTCTCGCTCGTTCACACACAAACACACACACTTGCTCGCCCCCGTGTGTGTTTGTGTGTGAACGAGCGAGCGATTGTGTGTGTGTGTGTGTGTGTGTGTGTGTGTGTGTGTGTGTGTGTGTGTGTGTGTGTGTGTGTGTGTGTGTGTGTGTGTGTGTGTGTGTGTGTGTGTGTGTGTGTGTGTGTGTGTGTGTGTGTGTGTGTGTGTGTGTGTGAGAAAGAGAGAGAGAGAGTTTGTGTGTGCCCAGAGACAGATGGGTAATAGCCCCATGCTGAATGCAGACCCTGTGTAACACATAGCCCTGATTGCAGACCTGATTACCTGCCATATGCTATACTGAAGGGTCGAGGGCGGAAAATGGAGACGGTATGCAAACGTTAAAGCAGCTGTTTTTATAGCGCAGTCATTATGCCAACGTGCGGCTCTCACAAATGAAAACGAGCATCGCAGGGAAGGAAAATAATGAAGTCATAAAACGGACGGGTCACGGTGCCTGGTCTCCACTACCTCCACACAGAAGCCCATTGGTTAATAAGAGGGATAAGGGGTGTGCACATGCCTAGGTGGCACAATGGGAGACATTGGTTAAACCACTGGGGGCCCTGTTCTATCAAAATGGGTATTTAGAAGTTTCCAGGGTAAGACTGAACAATGTAGACCTACATCTGCCTTAACTTGTGAGGATCTGAATAACAGTTTTGATTGAATAGCAGCCTTGTTTCTTTTTTAGGGGGAGATACAAATTGCTTTGTAGGTGTGCGTGTGTGTCCCTATGCATGTACTATTTATGATTATGTTTAGCAGTCTTTTCCCATTATACATGCAATGAACACGGCTAAACTGTAAACCTTGTAAGATTCTGGTCAACTCTCTGAGGCCTACACTTGTTATCGTCAAATCAAATCAAATTGTATTTGTCACATGCGCCGAATACAACAGGTGTAGACCTTACAGTGAAATGCTTACTAGCCCTTAACCGACAGTGCAGTTTCAAAAAATACAGATAAGAATAAGAGATAAAAGTAACAAGTAATTAAAGAGGAGCAGTAAAAAATAACAATATATACAGGGGGGTGCCGGTACAGAGTCAATGTGCGGGGGCACCAGTTAGTTGAGGTAGTATGTACATGTAGGTTTAGTTAATTAAAGTGACTATGCATAGATGACAACAGAGAGTGGCAGTGGTGTGGAGAGGGGAAGGGGGGGGGGCAATGTGAATAGTCTGGGTAGCCATTTGACTAGATGTTCAGGAGTCGTTCAGGAGGGTAGAAGCTATTAGCCATTGTTGACAACCATTCCAATAATAACCTGCTCACTACCTTTTGATCGCATAAATGAAGCACTCCCTACCTGTATCCTATATGTACAATCTCCAAAGTTCCTAGAAGGTTGGGGTCAATTCCATTTTATTGACGGACATTCAATTTAATAATTGAATATAGCTTTTTAAATCATTGAATCAAAATTTCCATTCACATCTTAAATTATATGATTTCAAATCGAATTGTCCCCAACTTTTATTCACAATAAAATTCCCAACCTCCACGAATACACACCAACACTATCACAGATGGTCCTTCTTCCAAGCTGTCAGGAATTCAGGAACTCTCCCTTCCCAATGTATCCGTTCAAAGAGATTTTTTAACGTAATCTTGAAGGGCCTTTATGGCCTATTTAGTGCACCATGATTCCTTGTGGTCGTGGGATTGTATTTGGGTCAGCTTCATTCCAATTCTCTTTCATTTGGTCTCTCCGCCGACACTGCGGCCCGTCATTAGCTCAGATATAGGTCAGGCCGGGCTTTGTGGAGCTGCAAATGCATTTCCATATTTGATGAAGACATGTTAGTTAGACAGGGATTACTGGAGGTAGGAGCCTTGTTAATCTCACTTCTCTCTTCCCTCAGTATTCTGAGGAGTTGATATCAGTAGCTCTTGTTAGGATTAAAGACAGGATGGGGACAATAGCTAGGTTTCCATCAATTTGTCGCAATATTTAATATTTGCACACAAAGAAATATGCACATTTTACTGGGAGCGTTATGTTTTCATCAAACTGTCTTCCTGCGATTCAAAATATGTGCGTAATGACGTAGTGCACATGAACAAAGCACTTTGTCGTCTAACTTTTAGTTTATTGAATAAAAAACTGATGTTTTATGTGCTTCTATGCCATTTTTAACTCTGTCGATGGTTGGAGCACAACAAGTCTGTGATAAACAGCAAATGTGCCCTCTCAGGTCTTGTGCTCTCTAACAGCTCGCTGGTAGGCTACATTAGAAGATTATGGATAAAAGCGAGATCAATTTTATTTGTCAATTGGCAGCCAAGCACCGATCATCATGTCCTCAGCATACAAATAAAGAACCTCAATATCTATTGGAAAGGAGCGTAAAGCTCATCACTGTGCTCTTCCAACACCCTGTGTTACATCATTTATGTCATCTCTAGCCTAATAAACTGCTTTTCCAAGTCGTAGGAGTATGACCACACAACACAGCATCCTGTGACTGCAAGTTTACTGCGACATGGTTATTCTATCAACACAAATGCACAAAAAAGTGTTTCCACTGCCATTTGTAGCATTATCTATTTCACCGACAAAACATTATCCACCCGTCTAGCGTATTTTGCTTTGTCGTCATTTAGAAAAGTTTACCGACAATTAGGTTGTATCCATCAGGCTTGTCGCACGTGTTTTTTATTCAACGTGTACTTTACTCGGATAAAAATGATTGGATGGAAACATGGTTATTGACTAAAGAACAATTTAAAGTGCTATAATTGGTGTTTAATGTGCTGTCGTTTATTTGAAGGAGTGGAACTAACTGGATGACGGAGGCCGCACTCACAGATCAAAATCTGTAAAATTAAGAGGTGCGTTTGTGTTTACACTGTTCTCGTAACTGTTTAATTTTATATTTCTCCAGTCTCAAAAATAGCATTCTTTTAGTGTGTCATTTTCAAATACAAAAATTCCATACAGCATACAGGTAACTGCCAAAATAAAGGAAACACTTCAGTAAATGAGGGATGCTGAGTGTATTGAAAGAAGCTTCCACACAGGTGCTGTTCCTGAGTTAATTAAGAAATTAACATTCCATCATGCTTAGGGTCATGTATGAAAATGCCCAGTTGCCCATTGTTTTGGCTACCATGGCTAGAAGACGAGATCTCAGTGACTTTGAAAGAGGGATCTCAAAGGAGCAATGGGGGTTTAAGGTGTATGTGTGTGTGTGTGTGTGTGTGTGTGTGTGTGTGTGTGTGTGTGTGTGTGTGTGTGTGTGTGTGTGTGTGTGTGTGTGTGTGTGTGTGTGTGTGTGTGTGTGTGTGTGTGTGTGTGTGTGTGTGTGTGTGTGTGTGTGTGTGTGTCATTGACCAGATCTCAACCCAATTGAACACTTCTGGATTCTGGAGCGGCACCTGAGACAGCATTTTCCACCATCTTCAACAAAACACTAAATGATATAATTTCTTGTGGAAGAATGGAGTCCCATCCAATAGACTTCCAGACACTTGTAGAATCTATACCAAGGCACCTTGAAGCTTTTCTGGCAGCTCGTGGTGGCCCAACACCCAACACTTTATGTTGGTGTTTTCTTTATCTACATGTGTCAGCCCTTACAATGTTTTAAAATCAACTCCTGATATTTGCTGTATTTGTACAAAACAAGTTTTATAATGCATCATGATGAACTCATCAACTAACCTTACTCCAGCATAACAGGCCTCCGTTCTCTTTAACACCCACTCTTAGGCTTGTGTTTAGTATGCACAGGCAGCAAGACTTATTGACAGATTTTTTTCCCTCCAGCAAATTACATGTTTCCAGCTTAATTGTTATTGGAGATTTTATCAGGAGTTTGATGCAGCTCTCGCTTGAACCTGTTAACTGCTGACAGTGGTGTGAAGGGGGCAGAGGAAGGAAAGTATGCAAAATAACCCTGTTGTATAATTAATGACCCTTAGAATGGAGGGAGAACTTTTTCTCTCTTTATTTCTCTCCTCTTTAGGATGGACAGCTGGTGCTATCATGTATCTTTGACCTCTGCAGGGTGTTGTGTTAAATAGAGATACCGTGTGGCGCATTTATGGGGAATGTGCATAATGCATGTGAAAACGACACACACACACAAATCAAATCAAGTCACATGTGCCGAATAAAACGGGTGCGGAGTTAAACAATTATAATAAACATAAAAATAGTAAAACAAGAGGATTAATATACACCAGATTGGAGCTATATACAGGGAGTACCAGTACCAGATCAATGTGCAGTGCACGATGTATTTCAAATCAAATCAAATTTTATTAGTCACATGCGTCGAATACAACAGGTGTAATGAAATGCTTACTTACGAGCCCCTAGCCAACAATGCAGTTTAAAAAAAATATGGATAAGAGATAAAAGTAACAAGTAATTAAAGAGCTGCAGTAAAATAACAATAGCCAGACTATATACAGGGGTGTACCGATACAGAGTCAATGTGCGGGGGCACTGGTTAGTTGAGGTAGTATGTACATGTAGGTAGAGTTATTAAAATGACTATGCATAGATGACAACAGAGAGTAGCAGTGGTATAAAGAGGGGGGAGGGGGGGCACTGCAAATAGTCTGGGTAGTTATTTGTCTAGATGTTCAGGAGTCGTATGGCTTGGGGGTAGAAGCTGTTTAGAAGCCTCTTGGACCTAGACTTTGCGCTCCGGTAACGCTTGCCGTGCGGTAGCAGAGAGAACAGTCTATGACAAGGGTGGCTGGAGTCTTTGACAATTTTTAGGGCCTTCCTCTGACATCGCCTGGTATAGAGGTCCTGGATGGCAGGAAGCTTGGCCCGAGTACTGGGCCGTTTGCACTACCCTCTGTAGTGCCTTGCGGTCGGAGGCCGAGCAGTTGCCATACCAGGCAGCGATGCAGCCAGTCAGGATGCTCTCGATGGTGCAGCTGTAGAACCTTTTGAGGATCTGAGTACCCATGCCAAATCTTTTCAGTCTCCTGCGGAGGAATAGGTTTTGTCGTGCCCTCTTCACAACTGTCTTGGTGTGCTAGGACCATGTTAGTTTGTTAGTGATGTGGACACCAAGGAACTTGAAGCTTTCAACCTGCTCCACTGCAGCCCAGTTGATGAGAATGGGGGCATGCGCGGTCCTCTTTTTCCTGTCGTTCACAATCATCTCCTTAGTCTTGATCATGTTGCGAGAGAAGTTGTTGTCCTTGCACCACACGGCTAGGTCTCTGACCTCCTCCCTATAGGCTGTCATCGTCGTTAGTGATCAGTGATCAGGCCCACCACTGTTGTGTCATCGGCAAATTTAATGATGGTGTTGGAGTCGTGCCTGGCCGTGCCGTCATGAGTGAACAGGGAGTACAGGAGGGGACTGAGCACGCACCCCTGAGGGGCCCCTGTGATGAGGATCAGCGTGGTGGATGTGTCTTTACCTACCCTTATCACCTGGGGTCGGCCCGTCAGGAAGTCCAGGATCTAGTTGCAGAGGGAGGTGTTTAGTCCCAGGTTCCTTAGCTTATTGATGAGCTTTGAGGGCACTATGGTGTTGAACGCTGAGCTGTAGTCAGTGAATTGCATTCTCAAATAGGTGTTCCTTTTGTCCAGGTGGGAAAGGGCAGTGTGGAGTGCAATAGAGATTCCTACATCTGTGGATCTGTTGGGGCGGTATGCAAATTAGAGTGGGTCTAGGGTTTCTGGGATGATGGTGTTGATGTGAGGTAGATATGTACGGAAAGCGGTACCGGAGAGCCAAGTCTAGGACCAAAGGCTCCTTAAGAGCTTCTACCCCCAAGCCATAAGACTGCTGAACAATTAAACAAATGGCCACCCGGACTTTTTGGATTGACCCCCCCCCCCCCTTTGTTTTTACACTGCTGCTACTTGCTGTTTATTATCTATTCATAGTGTCTTTACCCCTACCTACATGTACAAATTACCTCGATTAACCTGTACCCCCGCACATTGACTCAATACCGGTACCTCCTGTATATAGCCTCGTTATTGTTATTTTATTGTGTTACTTTTTCATTACATTTTTTTACTTTAGTTTATTTAGTAAATATCTTCTTAAATCTATTTATTGAACTGCATTGTTGGCTAATTGCTTTTAAGTAAGCATTTCACAGTAAGGTCTACACCTGTTTTCGGCGCATGTGACAAATACATTTGATTTGATTTTGATGAAAGCAGGGTTACGTGACTAGACACACTGATGTCTGAACTTCAGCCAGTCTTCTTTATTTACTGCTTGCTATCTCTCCATTGATTCATCTAAATGGACTAAATGGATTATCTCTGCCTTATGCAAAAAGCCTGAGCTGGAGTCACAGACTCCCTAAAGATAGCAGGGGAAACAACTTTGCCGTAACTCTGCCGTCCCTTAATTCCAAATGGGCCACCCTTTTTAACCCTACACCCCTTATCTTCAGTCTGGGGGCTTTGATGTTCTAACTGTAATCAACCAGTCCAGACGATAGATGTGCCACTGACATCGGGCAATCGGCGGAATCTAAATCGTTACATCTCGCCTGACATTAATGTGGCATTTTTGTCGTGGCAAGGTAAAAAGTGACGCACAGTTCAGGCAGCCATAATTCTTTCAGCCTGAAAATGGCATATTCATATTAGCTGGGAATTAGCTCCTTTAGATGTGGAGGAAATCCAGTGTGCAGGGAAAGTGTGAGAGTCCGCTCTTATCTGCACACGTCTCGGCACAATGTGTCAGGGCCGCTGGTCCCTATTCATGCAGACAGCTATTTACCCAACTCTTTTTGACATTTCAGATAAGCATCTGAACGGAAGCTCACAACTACAGCAGACAGGGTTTGTCAAATAATGAAGGAATTTTACATGTTTACTACTAAAATATCACCCATTTAAATGGGTGTCTGGATTTTTATCAGTCAAGCTATGCTCCTTGCTACTGTTCCCAATGTATATGTGTCAGAGGTTGACGGGGGTTAGGGACATGTCGTTGAGGGGTGTGTGTGTGTGTGTGTGCTCAAATGTGTGTGTGCTACAGTGTACTATAAAATGATTCACCAACTCTGTCCTTTTTAATATGCCAATATTTTCAGAAGAATTATCTAGGGAAACCGCTTCATATGCTAATACCTGGTACGCAGGGTAAACAGAATATTGACCGCTCGATTGCTACATGTACTGGAGCTCATTGGACAGATTAGGCATCTGTCATTAGCTGTACGTGTTGGGTTGTGGCTGGGTGTAAACACCGCAAACAAATGATCCTTGGATTAACACCAACCTTTTATCATTGGTGTAAGAGGATGAACATATCAAAGCTACCACATGAAGGGCTTACCAGCAATATGAAAGGAAAAACCTACTGGAAAGTGGAGAAACATAACAAGATAAAGCAGTCTGTCAATATTTGTATTAGTATTCATAGATTCATGAAGTCAATCAGACACACAGGATATTGTGTTTGGTAGTGATTTAACCATGGCACAAGGGTAAAACGAGTGGGTAAAAGCGAGGGCCAGAGTATATGCAGAAATTTGGTGATGCACCATTATAGTAAGAAGGGGGATTAACCAAGTCCACATTTCTGGGAGAATGGGACTTGGGTAAACCTGATGCGTTATGGGAGTAATGAGGGTAAAACTGATGCATTGTGGGCTTAATAGTCCCTGGTCCAATCCGAGAGAGAGAGAGAGATAAAAGGTAGGAACACAGTGACCTCACACCACCCTGTTTACTGTGTGTGTGTGTGTGTGTGTCTGACAGTCCCCTTTCAGATTACACATCCCGAGTTCTGGGCTAAAAGGCCAGCGTGCCTTATCTGTGCCTAGAAAGCCTTACGCACCTTGTGTGTGTGTGTGACCATGTGTGACTGCATGTGCCACCATGGTGTGCATGCAAATATCCTCCCCTTTGTGTCACACACGTACCATCCGTCTCCCTCAAGCAGTGAGGAACGCACACGCCAAACCATAGCATATTTAGTCTGCATTTACTGTATTTTTTCTCTGGTGTCATTAATTGTTTAATTAATTGTTCCCAATAAAACAATTGAGTCATTTAATAAGGAGAAATGAGATGGCATCTCAGAAGAACAGGTATTCAAACTGGCCTAGTGATATGACAAGACTGGCCTCTGGAAAACAGGATTCAAATAACATAACGTAATAGGAATGTTTATCATGCAACACAGTCCTGAGAAAGCATTCCATGTACATCCATGTGTTATAAGGTTATGACCAGTCAGCCATGTAATAGAATAATCACTCTGTCACTCATCCTTTCCCTTCCTCTTTTTTGTTGTAACTTTTGTGTCATCTGACATCCTACCTATACTGCAGTACTGTACTGCATATCATCTACGCTATATGGTATTGTCACCTTGTGAAAATCCTTCTGTTACATGTCTTTGTTCGCCTAAATGTCTTTCCATTCTCATCTCTCTGTGTGCAATTTATTTGAACGAACATCTCTCCGGGTTCTATTTTAATAAACATAACCATTGGTATATCTAAGCACTGGCGGTAGCTCTATGGGCTCGGGGTGTGTCAGACATGTTTTTGCTATTTTCACAACCTAGAATGATGCATGCAGTGCTGGCGGTGGCTCGAAAGGGCTGGGTTTTGATGAATAAATCAATTGTAGGTGTGTCGAGGCTTGACCCCTTACTGGCCAATCAGAATGTGCTCCATGGCTAAATATGTGGTTTCTTCAAATGTGGTTTCTTCAAGTTGTGTATTTACTGTCTATTATGTATTGCCTTGGAATCAACTCCAATTCCAATGTTAGTCCGCTATAGTTTCATAGCATACAGAAACAAAATAACAAAATGTAGACCTATCCTATCTTTGCTAAATATGTTAACTTGAACCAGTGGCGATTTTAGCATGTAAACCTTGGTGGGTCAAAAAAGAATATATGTTTAGATGCATGCCTGCAAAGCCACTACACAACATTAAACAATGCATTAATTGTTAGGGCCTACATAAAGCCTGCCCAACAGCATAAGTCATGCTGAATAGCAGGCTAGTGATTGCTTTGCAACACTTGCAGTTAGCCACTGATTCCTTCCAAACCACTCATTGTTGAATTTGCGATTTCCAACTTGTTGTGTAATGTTTATGTCCAATAGCCGATGAGCACCAATACGTTTTATCTATACTTCTCTTCATATGACAAGGATTGAAAAGGATTTGCCAATAGATTGTCAACTTGATTCATGATGATGACAGCTTGTCTAGCTTGCTAGCTAAGATTTTGTAAGTATGATGTTGACATGATCAGTCCAATCAAAGCTACGGTGGATATTACATTTACATTACATTTAAGTCATTTAGCAGACGCTCTTATCCAGAGCGACTTACAAGTTGGATATAATGTGATTTGACGTAATTTTATCTGTGGCCAATGGCCTTCATGGATAGGCACTTCTAATGTGAATCTATGGCAACACCCAAAGGGCTTGAATGTCCGAGCTCTCCCTGTACATTTTGTGGTGACATAGTGTCCCCATGAGTGACAGAACACTGACCCAATCACGGCGCAACTAGAGAACATTACCAATGCCTATGCTCTGTATTTTCTGCTGCTGCCCCACCACCACAGAAAGCACTGAGCTAGGCTGACACACCTGCATTTTGGAGCTGCCTTACTCAAGAAAGCAAAAAAGAGACCATGTTTGTATCCGGCTTTATTAACTCAATTATTCTTTTTTTGTATTGTTTGCAAAATACAAACGCATTATGCAACAATTTCTAAGATTTTACAGAGCTACAGTTCATATAAGGAAATCAGTCAATTTAAATAAATAAATTAGGCCCTGATCTATGGATTTCACATGACTGGTAATACAGATATGCATCTGTTGTTCACAGATACCTTTAAAAAAAAGGTAGCGGCGTGGATCAGAAAAACAGTCAGTATCTGGTGTGACCATTATTTGCCTCATGCAGTGCGGCACATCTCCTTCACATAGAGTTGATCAGGCAGTTGATTGTGGCCTGTGGAATGTTGTCCTACTCCTCTTCAATAGCTGTGCAAAATTAATGGATATTGGCGAGAACTGGAACACGCTGTTGTACACATCGATACAGATCATCCCAAACATGCTCAATGGGTGACATGTCTGGTGAGTAGCATTAAAGAACAGGGACATTTTCAGCAGCAGTCCATGAATTGTGTACAGATCCTTGCGACATGGGGCCATGCATTATCATGCTGAAACATGATGAAGTGATGGTGGCGGATGAATGCAGACCCTGCGCCAGAACGAATCAGTTGGATGGGCAGTTGATTTCCATAGAAGAGCACGTTTTTCACGGGACCTCCTATGTGTGCACGCCCTTGCACTCATTTTTTTAATGGTTGTAATAGTAAAGACCAGGGGCGCAACTTGGGTTTTAGAAGTGGGGGGGACATAACACTCCAAACAAACTTCCCGACCGCTTGGAGGCGTCCGCGTGGTCCTAAAGCACACCGTTACCTCGTTTTGTATCACATTCCAATGATAAAACTGGGGGGGGACAAAAATGCAATTTCAGAATGTGGGGGGGACATGTCCCCTCCCATCCCCAGTGAAAGTTGCGCCCCTGGTAAAGACCAGAGGCAGCTCATGAGTTTCAAGTTTGGGGAAGCTTACAATTTGTCATAACGTTTCTGCCAGTTATGAATATTTATAAATGCACTTTTTCGTGGAACAGTTTCATTTCAATAATAGCGCTTCTGTTTTTCAACATTATTGTCAAGTGGATAATCATACAAATCTGAAGTGAAATGATGAAAATCAAAAAGTTAAAATTCAACTATGGTGAGAGTACCAGCCTCTGCCATATGGACACATTGATAAACTGTGGTCCATTACCAGCTAAAGAAATGAGAGCATAGAACTCAGAGATAGCCTATAGGCCAATGCAGCAGTAGGCCTATAACTTTCATCATCAACTAAGTAAATACATAGGCCTAAAGCCGGCAAATAAAAAGTGTGGAAAATATATCCTGATTAAAATTCTGTTTCTTTCAATCACATTAATCTCTGTTCTCAGCCTGTCTGCCTCCCTTTCTATTTGTCTTGAATTGAGCTATTGCTAGTGAAGTTCAACATTGTATCAAATTATCACAGGTCCGCCCCGAAGCTGTCGCTAATGAACTTGCAACATTGTATTAACTACCCTATAACGGGCCCTCAAAGTTTTATGCGCCAGTGAGCTCGGGACAGAAAGCAGTTTTTTTTATGACGTTTCCACTAGATATATGGGATCATCAGATCATGATGTTTTGCTCTTTCACACGGAGGCTTGGTGATTATCGAGGCCGGGAGTGTTGGAAAGATTTTTCAAATACTGAGGAACTATCAAATCAAAATCAAATGTTATTTGTCACATTCACGTGTTTAGCAGATGTTATTGCGGGTGTAGCGAAATGCTTGTTCTTATCTAACAATTTTACAACTTATACACAAATCTAAGTTAAAGGAATGGAATTAAGATAATATAAATATATGGACGAGCAATGTCAGAGCGGCATAGACTAAGATACAGTAGAATAGTATAGAATACAGTATATACAGAAGTTTACATACACTTAGATTGGAGTCATTAAAAGTCATTTTTCAACCACTCCACAAATTTCTTGTTAACAAACTATAGTTTTGACAAGTCGGTTAGGACATCTACTTTGTGCATGACACAAGTAATTTTTCCAACAATTGTTTACAGACAGATTATTTCATTTATAATTCACTGTATCACAATTCCAATTGTAAACAAGTTTACATACACTAAGTTGACTGTGCCTTTAAACAGCTTGGAAAATTCCAGAAAATTATGTCATGGCTTTAGAAACTTCTGATAGGCTAATTGACATCATTTGAGTCAATTAGAAGTGTACCTGTGGATGTATTTCAAGGCCTACCTTCAAACTCAGTGCCTCTTTGCTTGACATCATGGGAAAATCAAAAGAAATCAGCCAAGACCTCAGAAAAACAATTGTAGACCTCCACAAGTCTGGTTCATCCTTGGGAGCAATTTCCAAATGCCTGAAGGTACCACGTTCATCTGTACAAACAATAGTACGCAAGTATAAACACCATGGGACCACGCAGCCATCATACCGCTCAGGAAGGAGACGCGTTCTGTCTCCTAGAGATGAACGTATTTTGGTGTGAAAAGTGCAAATCAATCCCAGAACAACAGCAAAGGACCTTGTGAAGATGCTGGAGGAAATAGGTACAAAATAATCTATATCTACAGTAAAACAAGTCCTATATCGACATAACCTGAAAGGCCGCTCAGCAAGGAAGAATCCACTGCTCCAAAACCGCCATTAAAAAGCCAGACTACGGTTTGCAACTACACATGAGGACAAAGATTGTCCTCTGGTCTGATGAAACAAAAATAGAACTGTTTTGCCATAATGACCATCATTACGTTTGGGGGATGCTTGCAAGCCGAAGAACACCATCCCAACCGTGAAGCACGGGGGTAGCAGCATCATGTCGTGGGGGTGCTTTACTGCAGGAGGGACTGGTGCACTTCACAAAATAAATGGCATCATGAGGAGGGAAATTATGTGGATATATTGAAGCAACATCTCAAGACATCAGTCAGGAAGTTAAAGCTTGGTCGCAAATGGGTCTTCCAAATGGACATTGACCCCAAGCATACATCCAAAGTTGTGGCAAAATGGCTTAAGGAAAACAAAGTCAAGGTATTGGAGTGGCCATCACAAAGCCCTGACCTCAATCCTATAGAAAATTTGTGGGCAGAACTGAAAAAGCGTGTGTGAGCAAGGAGGCCTACAAACCTGACTCAGTTATACCAGCTCTGTCAGGAGGAATGGACCAAAATTCACCCAACTTATTGTGGGAAGCTTGTGGAAGGCTACCCGAAACGTTTGACCCAAGTTAAACAATTTAAAGGCAATGCTACCAGACACTAATTGAGTGTATGTAAACTTCTGACCCACTGGAAATGTGATAAAATAAATAAAAGCTGAAATAAATTATTCTCTCTACTATTATTCTGACATTTCACATTCTTAAAATAAAGTGGTGATCCTAACTGACCTAAGACAGGGAATTTTTACTAGGCTTGAATGTCAGGAATTGTGAAAAACTGAGTTTAAATGTATTTCGCTAAGGTGTATGTAAACTTCCGACTTCAACTGTACATATTAGATGAGTATCACAAGATATGTAAGTATGAATAAAGTGACTAGTGTTCCATTTATTAAAATGGCCAATGATTTGAGTCTGTATGTCGGTAGTAGCCTCTCTGTGTTAGTGATGGCTATTTCACAGTCTGATGGCCTTGAGATAGAAGCTGTTTTTCAGTCTCTCGTTCCCGGCTTTGATGCACCTGTACTGACATCGCCTTCTGGATGGTAACGGTGTGAACAGGCAGTGGCTCGTGTGAGTGTTGTCCTTGATGATCTTTTTGGCCTTCCTGTGACATTGGGTGCTGTAGGTGTCCTGGAGGGCAGGTAGTTTGCCCACGGTGATGCGTTGTGCAGAACGCACCACCCTCTGGAGGTTAGGTAGTTTGCCCACGGTGATGCGTTGTGCAGAACGCACCACCCTCTGGAGGTTAGGTAGTTTGCCCACGGTGATGCGTTGTGCAGAACGCACCACCCTCTGGAGGTTAGGTAGTTTGCCCATGGTGATGCGTTGTGCAGAACGCACCACCCTCTGGAGGTTAGGTAGTTTGCCCACGGTGATGCGTTGTGCAGAACGCACCACCCTCTGGAGGTTAGGTAGTTTGCCCATGGTGATGCGTTGTGCAGAACGCACCACCCTCTGGAGGTTAGGTAGTTTGCCCACGGTGATGCGTTGTGCAGAACGCACCACCCTCTGGAGGTTAGGTAGTTTGCCCATGGTGATGCGTTGTGCAGAACGCACCACCCTCTGGAGGTTAGGTAGTTTGCCCATGGTGATGCGTTGTGCAGAACGCACCACCCTCTGGAGGTTAGGTAGTTTGCCCACGGTGATGCGTTGTGCAGAACGCACCACCCTCTGGAGGTTAGGTAGTTTGCCCATGGTGATGCGTTGTGCAGAACGCACCACCCTCTGGAGGTTAGGTAGTTTGCCCATGGTGATGCGTTGTGCAGAACGCACCACCCTCTGGAGGTTAGGTAGTTTGCCCCCGGTGATGCGTTGTGCAGAACGCACCACCCTCTGGAGGTTAGGTAGTTTGCCCCCGGTGATGCGTTGTGCAGAACGCACCACCCTCTGGAGGTTAGGTAGTTTGCCCATGGTGATGCGTTGTGCAGAACGCACCACCCTCTGGAGGTTAGGTAGTTTGCCCCCGGTGATGCGTTGTGCAGAACGCACCACCCTCTGGAGGTTAGGTAGTTTGCCCCCGGTGATGCGTTGTGCAGAACGCACCACCCTCTGGAGGTTAGGTAGTTTGCCCCCGGTGATGCGTTGTGCAGAACGCACCACCCTCTGGAGGTTAGGTAGTTTGCCCCCGGTGATGCGTTGTGCAGAACGCACCCTCTGGAGAGCCGTCAGTGTCTGCGACGTGTCTGGTTTATCTTTTGTAGTCCGTGATTTTCTGTAAACGCTGAATTGAATTGCGACTCCACTTTGTCTCTATACTGACATTTTGCCTGTTTCAACTCAGTCACAGTCTCAGTGTATTCGTCAATATTATTCTCTGAAGCTACCCGGAACATATCCCAGTCTGCATAATTAAAACACATCATTCACAATGGATATATAAACAAATATATGCAGTACCAGTCAAAAGTTTGGACACACCTCCTCATTCAAGGGTTTGTCTTAATTTTGACTATTGTCTAAATTGTAGAACAGTAGTGAATACATCAGAACTATGAAAAAACACATGTAGTAACCAAAAAAGCGTTAAACAAATCAAAATAGATTTTATATTTGAGATTCTTCAAAGTAGCCACCCTTTGCCTTGATTACAGCTTTGCACTCTCTTGGCATTCTCTCAACCAGCTTTATGAAGTAGTCACCTGGAATGCATTTCAATTAACAGGTGTGCCTTGTTAAAAGTTAATTTGTCGAATTTCTTTCCTTCTTAATGCGTTTGAGCCACTCAGTTGTGTTGTGACAAGGTAGGGATGGTATACAGAAGATTTTGGTAAAAGACCAAGTTCAAATCATGTCAAGAACAGCTCAAATAAGCAAAGAGAAATGACAGTCCTTCATTACTTTAAGAAATGAAGGTCAGTCAATCCGGAAAATCTTAAGAACTTTGAACGTTTCTTCAAGCGCAGTCGCAAAAACCATCAAGTGCTATGATGAAACTGACTCTTGTGAGGACCACCACAGGAAAGGAAGACCCAGAGTTACCTCTGCTGCAGAGGACAAGTTCATTAGAGTTACCAGCATCAGAAATTGCAGCCCAAATAAATGCTTCACAGAGTTCAAGTAACAAACACATCTCAACATCAACTGCTCAGAGGAGACTGTGTGAATCAGGCCTTCATGGTCGAATTGCTGAAAAGAAACCACTACTAAAGGACAGCAGTAAGAAGAAGAGACTTCCTTGGACCAAGAAACACGAGCAATGGGCATTAGACTGGTGGAATCTGTCCTTTGGTCTGATGAGTCCAAATGTGAGATTTTTGGTTCCAACCGCCGTCTCTTTGTGAGACGCAGAGCAGGTGAACAGATGATTTCCGCATATGTGGTTCCCACCGTGAAGCATGGAGGAGGTGTGATGGTGTGGGGGTGCTTTGCTGGTGACACTGTCTGTGATTTATTTAGGATTAAACGCAAACTTAACCAGCATGGCTACCACAGCATTCTGCAGCGATACGCCATCCCATCTGGTTTGCGCATCGTGGGACTATCATTTGTTTTTCAACAGGGCAATGACCCAAAACACCTCCAGGCTGTTTAAGGGCTATTTGACCAAAAAGGAGAGTGATGGAAGGCTGCATCAGATGACCTGGCCTCCACGATCACCCGACCTCAACCCAATTGAGATGGTTTGGGATGAGTTGGATCCCATAGTGAAGGAGAAGCAGCCAACAAGTGCTCAGCATATGTGGGAAGTCCTTCAAGACTGCTAGAAAAGCATTCCAGGTGAAACTGGTTGAGAGAATGGCAAGAATGTTCAGAGCTGTCATCAAGGCATAGGGTGGCTACTTTGAAGAACCTCAAATATAAAATATATTTTGATTTGTTTAAAACGTTTTGGTTACTACATGATTCCATTTGTGTTATTTCATAGTTTTGATGTGTTCACTATTATTCTACAATGTAGAAAATTGTAAAAATAAAGGAATGAGTAGGTGTGTCCAAGCTTTTGACTGGTACTGTATATATATTTATATATATATTTTAACCTCTTTTTCTCCCCAATTTTGTGATATCAAATTGTTAGTTATAGTCTTGTCCCATCACTGCAACTCCCCTACGGACTCGGGAGAGGCGAAGGTCGAGAGCCATGCGTCTTCCTAAACACGACCCTTCCAAGCGGCACTGCTTCTTGACACACTGCTCGCTTAACCCGGAAGCCAGCCGCACCAATGTGTTGGAGGAAACACCGTCCATCTGGCGACGTAGTCAGCTTGCATGCGCCCGCCCCGCCACAAGGAGTCGCTAGAGCACAATGGGACAAGGAAATTCCGTCGGGCCAAACCCTCACCTAACCCGGAAGACGCTGGGCCGATTGTGCGCCGCCTCATAGGTCTCCCGGTCACGGCCGGCTGTGACACAGCATGGGATAAAACTCAGGTCCGTAGTGAAGCCTCAAGCACGGCAATGCAGTGCCTTAGACCGCTGCGCCACTCGGGAGGCAAAATAAAATACTTTGTTGACTTGTGTGAGGTACAGAAAAAACGAGTGGTGTCCATGTTGAGTTAAGACAATCCAAAATAAGTCATTGCCAAATGGGCACTTTTCTGCATATGCATGGATTCTGGAGACAGACTGTATATTCGCCACACCCCCTTCCCCTTCTTCTTGATGCAACATTTTAAATCATATTCAAGACACATTATCTTCACACATATTTTAGATGCATTTCACTGACAACCGCAACTCAATCAGCTACCCAAATTGCGGTCTTCAACAAACACACTTTTTTTTAAAGAAGCTAATGATCCTATGGCTAAGTCATGCTCCCTTTGAAGTATTTTGAGTGATTTTATTTAGACAGGAGTAATTATATAATTTTTGACAAACATCAATTTGCTTTAGGGCAATCCAGCATCCTAACAGTGCACTGTGCATCTGCCAACTTTCCTTTCCAATTCTCAAGAGGCTGAAACCAGGCCACCTACGGCCCGCTCGCCCATATCGCCGGCCCTGTATGAATAGCATGACAATGGGCCTCAGGATCTCGTCACGGTAGCTCAGTGCATTCAAATTGCTATCGATAAAATGCAATGTGTTCGTTGTCGGTAGCTTATTCCTGCCCATACCATTACCCCACCACCATGGGGCGCTCTATTCACAACGTTGACATCAGCAAAACACTCATCCCACAGGGGCCAAACATCCTGTCTGCCATCTGCCCTGTACAGTTCAAACCGGGATTCATCAGTGAAGAGCACATTTCTCTGCTGAGCATTTGCCCACTGAAGTCGCTTATGACGCCGAACTGCAGTCAGGTCAAGACCCTGTTGAGGACAACGAGCACGCAGTTGAGCTTCCCTGAGACGCTTTCTGACAGTTTGTGCAGAAATTCTTTGTTTGTGCAAACTCACAGTTTCATCAGCTGTCTGGGTGGCTGGTCTCATATGATCCAGCAGGTGAAGAAGCCAGATGTGGAAGTCCTGGGCTGGCATGGTTACATGTGATCTGTTGGATGTACTGCCAAGTTCTCTATAATGATATCGGAGGCAGCTTATGGTAGACAAAATGAACATTCAATTGTTTGGCAACAGCTCTGGTGGATAGTCCTGCAGTCAGTATGCCAATTGCATGCTCCTTAAAAAATGGAGACATCTGTGGTATTTTGTTTTGTGACAAAACTGCACACTTTAGTGTGGCCTTTTATTGTCCCCAGCACAAGGTGCACCTGTGTAATGATCATGCTGTTTAATCCGCTTCTTGATATGCCACACCTGTCAGGTGGATGGATTATCTTGGCAAAGCTCACTAACAGGGATGTAAAACAAATTGTGGACAAAAGTTGAGAGAAATAATTTTTTGGGGCATATGGAACATTTCTAGGATCCTTTATTTCAGCTCATGAAATGTGGGACCAACACTTTACATGTTGCGTTTACATTTTTTTCTGATATAGGGGCCTACTGCATAATGGCTGAGCATGGACATGCCAAACATTGTCAATAATCAAGATGAAATTCATTATTCATAAGGCCTGAAAAGAGAGTGAATAATTTAAATAGTCTAAATACACTTACAGGCACCATAATTGCTCCCCGTGAGGGTTTTATGCACATCCAAACTTTTGACAGTAGCTGGACAAAGATCCAATATAAAGAGAAAGGGAGAATGTCCACTCACTGTTCTACTGCTCCCAAATGTCATGTTTTATGAACATAATCTGAACCGTTTTACATCTCAGATTGCATTCACACTTATCAAGAAGTTGCATTGCATGCGTGCCATGGACATGCTCACCATGAAACCAGGACAGTGAATTATTCTAATAAGTAAACAAGCAATCTGTTGTTTTTTTTAACAACAAGAACGCTAAATAATTGTAAAATGTAATGATATCATAAAATCACCAGGAGAAAAAAGACAACACATTGCTGTTGAACCAGCCTTCATTATAGTAGGCCTAGGGTAAGGGTAGCCTGTCGAGGGGTAGGGTTTTGAACATATGAAACGGAAAGCAAGCAATTGTTACAGGAAAATAAGTTATAAATAAGAGGTACAATGGTATTCACTGAGGTTTTCATCTCTCATTTCATGTTCGGCATGGACACGTTTAACCTACATCATGGAGGGGGTTTTACGCACATCCAAAATGAGAGCTACATGTCTAAAATAATGTAGGCCTGCCTACAATATATACTGTAGATTAAAAGGGAATGTCCGCTCACTGTTTTGCTCCTCTCAAACTTGAGCTTTTGAAAAAGCTTCAGTGATTAAGATATATTTCCAAGCGGTCTCACGAGCCAAACCCTTTATCGACAGTCTTGACTACTTCTCGATTGCATTGGGCATGACGAAGAAATAAGCCTTCATTGAAAGGAGGGCAGCCAGAGTTACCACACCACATTAGAAGATGAAAATATGTGGTTTTTGGCGATTGCTTTATGGGATAGCTAGCAACTTCTAAACAATTACCCATTCCTATAAGTGAGTACTATGTTAATAGTAATATTAAATATTACACATTGGCTGTTAAGCCAATTATATTATATGACTGTTGCTTCCCGTTTAAATGTATTGTGATGGTAATGACGTTTGTTTTTGATGATAATTATTAGGTGGAGGTCGCTAGCTTCAATGGCATCTTCAGCCTAGCCTAGCCAAGCTTTTTCTGCAGTGTAAGCTAGCTTGATTTGCGACGAAGTTAGAGAAACAAGTTGAGCAAAAAGTAACTAAACAAAGCATGTTTTATTATCACCTGAAATACAGTAATAGTGTATATTTATCCTGTCTTGAATGAAAATGTCATATTTTGCAATCTTCCAAAATAATTGTGATCTCTGACGAGAGATCGTTTGGAGACATCTGTGGTATTTTGTGTTACAAACGCTACACGTATCCGTTCCGTAGCGGGGCAAGACTCCGTGAAGATGACACACAGATCATGACTTTTGTTCCATGCTCATATGGGCTGTGTGCGTCACGGCTGGATAGGCTGCGTTTCCGCTGTCAAAATGAATGTCATAACCAACTGCTTTTGGTTGGTCTTAAATATCCCTACCAGCGCTGCCTGAAATTAGCCCTCTAGATCACGTATTTCCACCCCTCCCATCTGAGCACAAGCGAGCTGATATAAGACAGGTATATTTCCAATTCTTGTGCAACAGTTACAAAATAGCAGAGCGCTGGCTATAACAGGTCGAAATTGTCAACGACCGTGCGTTTGACACGAGCGCCGCCTTAACGCCAGATGAAAATAGAACCCTCCTTATTCTGGAGCTGCTGTCGTAGTTGTGATCAGTAAACTTTGTCTCTAGTAGCTCTGTTTATTTGCTGGGGGGATGTTGACTGAATTGAGTTGACTGAGTCATTTATTATCTTAGGCCTTGTTTAAATATGCATGGCGACTCCCACCCCTCTTAATCATTCAGATTGCTCCGGCAAAAAAAACTAAGAAAAAACGTGATCGATGTAATGTAAACACACTCTCTCTCTCTCTCCCCCACTTTAAACACTCACAACGTCATTATACTATACAATAAGCCCAGCCTGTGTGTGCACTGTGCATGTATGCATATGAAATAACCCTCCTCCCCATCTTCGTTTTATAGTCCTTTATTTTTTTCATATGTATACTTACCCACTCTCGTGGCATATTTTCAATCATTATTAGAATGCAGGCAGCTCAAGGCTCTGAGCCCTAACCCTCGGTATGTTTGGTGTGTGATAAAAGGTGAAAGCGCTATCAATCTTTATTGTCTGTCCCGCGCACTGTAATTGCATTCAATAGTCCACTGATTCTCTTGTCTGCGCTAATGTCGGGGAGCAGTGAGGAGCCAGATGCTTGGACTAGATCACACAGGCACACACTCATGTGCACACACACTCTCAAACACACCGACATGCGCGCACACCCACACATGCACACAGACATTATCTCACGCGCCACACACAGACACTTACGCACACCCACGGTCTACTCCTCCAAGCCTGGCAGCAGCACTCGCTAGCTCAGCCCCGTTGATAAATTGTTGACAATATAGATTGTGAGAGTGTATATAGGAGAAGATTCATACCTTGTCGGAGTGCCTTGCAACGGTGATGTCACAGAGAGGGCAGGTCATGTATTATTCAAATTCGGCAAGGGGGACTGGAGGAGTGCCAAGAACCCGATTGGATCTCGATGAATAGTAAAGAGGGAGAGAGAGGGGTGGGGGGGCGTTGGTGTTTTCATATTTCAGACATGAGCCTGTTCTATTTAAACAAAACTATTACCTGGCATTTGAAAAGATATACAGTATCTGTGTCTGTGGCTTGCTCTCACCTGTTAATGTTATTTTGGGATGGTTTGTGTGTGTGAGGGTGTGTTTGTGTCCGTGCATCATGCATGCTTGCGTACATGTGCAGGGTGTGTTTGTGTCTACGTGTGTTCAGGGGATGATTCCTTATTGCCTTACAACACAATGCAAAGGAGTGCATATTGCAGACTAGCTTCTATTGCTTTGCCTCTCACCTAGGCTGACTTGATAGGGCATATACAGAACATGTGGAGCTATAAGTAATGGCTTTGTGTTTGCTGTCATACACGAACAGACAGTGGACACAAAGCAACGGACCAGGGAATATGAAAAACCTCACCTTTCCAAGAGCTGTGTGGGTATTTGTGACCTATACATGATAATGTGGTTTCTTTGCTAGGATCCTGCAGGATTTGTAAAAGACAATTTCTATTCCTAGGTCATGATATTGAAGCGTTTTCTTCACTGTGTTTTGTTGGCTAATTATCATTAGCATTAACAGTGTTCTTTTCAATGTGCTACTGTATTGTGGGCTATCTAACATCAAATCACTGTTGAATGAATGCAACTGAGTTCAAATGGTCAGGTTTTTGCTGCTATAAAACTACAAAAGTAGTTTAAATGTATTTGAAGGTGGATATTTGTGTTCATGCATGTTTGTGTGCGTGTGCATAAGGCATACTGTATGTGTGTGCATGTGCACACGCACCTATATGCACATTTATACACACATGTGTTTCTGTCCTGTGTTGTGATATATATATATGTGTGGTAATACATCCCTGAAAATCAAAGGAAATTACCTCGGTGCGCAGAGTTTAGCATGTTTTTAACCAGCCGAATGGCTTTGTATGGAGATTCCCCAGGGCCTGTACCGCCTCTCCTCGGAACGCCATGCCGGATAAGGGCAGTAATTCCCACTTTTAGGATTCCATTAATCTCGTTGTTCCACGGTTCCTGACACAGGGGAGAGGGCTGTTTTGCATATCGCCTTCCCAAGATGGCCGGCTGTTTACATGATAGCCTCCAGGTTGAATCTGATCATCAAGCTACCTCTCTGTACTTCCATGCATATAGAGAAAGAAGATGTTTTACTGGGGGGAAGTGGATTTATTGATGTAATATTGAATGTTATTGCTCAGCCAAGAATTAGAATATGGGTATCTAATACATTGATATATTATCCAAACTACTGTTCATCCAAGTATTAGAAATAGGTTGTATACCGTATCTTGGTTGTTTTGTACAGTATGTGTTTCTTGGATGATGAAATGATGATTGTTAGATATGTGTCGTAGATAGTATTATGGTGCGATGTGAAGAAGTTGCTCTTGTGAATAGAGCCATTTGTTGATGACCAAATTCTCTTCATAGATTGACGGGTGACAGAGTAGATAGAAATGTACTGCTATTCATTGCTCGCTGATAGTTAATGTGAACAGTACCATTTCCTCCACAAATGTGGGGGAAAAAACATTACAGGAGAGTCCTTCATTATAAATGCAAAGCCCATGTAAATGTATATGTAATGAATATTCAAATGAACATGATGAATGTGGACGGGGGGAGGAGTCAAGTTAGCTGAAGACGGAATAAGTCATATTTTTATTACTCTGCTGTTTAGCAGCAGAAGTTGAAACCGTGTGAGGCTGGAATGAGGAGGTGTGTCTCTTCTCTTGTTAAGTATCTTGGGCTCTTTCCTCATTGTCTTTACATCGTGTTTCTGTCTATGTGTGAGTGCGTCGAGCTGAGGCGCATTTCCAACACGTGTAAATCACAGCTGTGCACTAACACACAGGCAGAAGACAACACTGGAGCCGGATATCTGCAGATGACTCACATTTTGACATTTCTGATTTAATATGTTTCTAAGGAGTTAATAAAACAAAAACAAACCTCCTGAAGTGAAAAATCATCCCTTAAACAGTGTTTCTCCAGAATCCTTAGGATGATTTACAGATAATACGAGGTAAGGTTTAAGATAGCTAGACACGGTGGTTATTTGTTTTGTTGGTGTCAGTCCTGTGCGTAGTACACCCAACGACAATTTACATTCCGATCATAATGCGTTGCCAGACAGCTATGCTGAAGTTTTCTATTCGTACACTACACTGTACTATTGTCACACACACACTGCCACACACATACCCTATACCACTGTCAATAAACCATCTCAGTCACATCCACTCATGTTCTTTGAGTCTGGGGAAACAGTTTAGCTGCCATAAGTGCATTTCATGCTTTTTAATTGACATGATGGAATTTTAATTCCTGCCACGTCTCGGTTATGTAATGGCAATAAGTGAGTGTCCGACCTCATGTAATGTTGAATTCCTCGCTCTCCATCGCTTCCATAGATAAAGCTTTGCCAAGGCAACACTAGGTTCAAACGTTTAAGTGGAACTGTGCTTTTCCAATTTTTTTATTTTATTTATGGCCTAAGATGTAAAATTAACGGATGTATTTTTGTTTATTCCTCTCTCAAGTTCTCTAATCTCTCTCCTGTATAGCTGGGAGCTCCGTTCAATGAATCTATTAGACCGGACAGATGTTTAATTGTACCTATAGAAATGAGCGCAGGCTACAGCTGCTATGGCGACCCCAGAGAAACGAAAACAAACTCATCCCATAATGACCTATCGCCGATGGATACAGCAGTGTTTACTCTCATTGACTCTGTCCCATATGGCAAATGACAGAGGTGATGAACAGGTGGGGAGAGAGAGGAGAGCTAAATATGGATAAAGAGAAAGTGATACAAACAGATAGAGAGAAAAAGAGACAGTAGAGGTGACATATTAATGGACTCTGATCATCATTAGCTCCCATGTACCATCCACCGCCACCGCATCGTCTCTTTGCCGGAGGCCATGTTTTCAGACTCGCCGTGTCATGTTTCTGTGAGCAGCTAGCCAACTCCGGTGTGAAAACCTCACACCGTTCCATCCGGTGGACGAGCGATCGCACAAGCCCAAAGAATAGCACCAAATGATTCATGGTGAGACATGACGAGTCTCTGTGAATATATGACTTTCTCTCAGACCACAGCTAACTGGCTAGGTTCAAGACATGTTCTGATAAATGAATGTTAGCCAACGATAGCTAGACTGCTTTGTTTAGAAATGCTGTAGCTCTGTGGAGCCCCTGGCCCAGGCAATTCAACAATCAAAAGAAATCAATATCTCTCAATTCTACGGGTCACGTCATCTCATTATACGGCGACGATATCTTACTTTATCGAGACAATGTATCTCAAGGTTTGAAGATCATAGACAAATTCAGCTCCATCTCAAGTTATAAAATACATTGAACCAAATCAGCCCTATTGCTTCTCAAGACCCCAATGGAGGACTCCATTTCTACTTTTGGAATCCTAATCGTTTCCCATTTTAAATATTTGGAAAAATATATATTTCCCTTGTTTGATAAAACCATTGCCAGAAACTTTAACAGAACACTCAAATAAATTAACTCCGACCTCAGTAGATGGACTAATATCCCAGTTGCAGAATATCTATTGTCAAAATGAATATATTGCCAGGGCTACATTTCTGTAGTTCAACGCTTCCCATGGCTCCTCCCCCTTCTGTCTATTGGGATACAATTCATAGTGCGGTTTCAAAATGTATATGGCAAGGTAAACGATCCCGGATAAAAGGAACAAACTTGCAAAGAAGGAAAGACGTAGGAGGACTATCTTACCAAACTTGTATTTCCAGGCATTAGCATTTCGTCCCATTTTAAATTGGTTTAGACATGATTATTCCGCCCCCTGGCTGAGTATAGAGAGAAATATGGTGTCTCCTATTGCCCTGGAAGAGGTGGTCTTCACTGATATATCCCTTAAACAATGTAAACTACGCACATTTATATTTGGTGCAAAATTGAAGAAGAATGTAACTGGGAATCAAAATGTCATGCCCTCACTCCAATATTTCACAATAATGGCTTGCGATATGGAGGGCGGCCTTTTACATCCCCCCCAATGGTCCAAATGTGGAATCTGTACCCATGCCCATATCATGGACAGTAATGGTTTGAGAATATTTAAAGATTTGAAAGACACATACAGATTACCAGGCAAATCATTTTTTCTATATTTACTGTTTAGGTCAGCTTGTTGGCCTATGGAATCCCTAGGTAAACCCAACTACTGAACCATCCAATGATGGGATTAAAAAAAAAACAACATACACCACTGTATTTTGGAGGCAAGGCTTCTTGTAAAACAATTAAAAATATCACTGAAGTTTGTTGTTTTCTAAGTGTTGACCTAAAACAACATATTCTGCCATTAAAAAAGTATGGTCCGCAGATCTAAGTGAATCTGAACAACCCTTTAACTGGAACAGAGTATGGAAAAATATGACCTTGGCATCCCATAATCCGAACAATCAACTAATACATTTTAAGTTTGTTCACAGACTGTATTTAACAGTGGGAGTGCCCTGCAGTTTAATGCTACTGTGGAAAAGTTCGAAAATGTATTTAGAAGTGCATGAATCTAAATATTCAATGCTTCGCATCTATTTTGTTGCTTGACGATGATATCTCCATGAATCTCTCAATCAATCAGAGAAGTTTACTGCTGGCAGGCATCACTGCCGCAAAACAGATGTTGACTCTTAGATGACAATTACCTCACTCTCTTCCAATTCACCAGTGGATACAGTTACTGTTAGAAGTTATAAGCGAGAATGAATGGTGCTAGTCAAGGAACAATTGAGGCCTGGATGAATACAGTGCCTTTGGAAAGTATTCAGACCCCTTGACTTTTTCCACATTTTGTTATGTTACAGCCTTATTCTAAAATGGATTAAGTAAAACATTTTCCTCATCAATCTCATCATCAATGAGACTTGAAATTGAGCTCAGGTGCATCCTGTTTCCATTGATCATCCTTGAGATGTTTCTACAACTTGATTGGGTCCACCTGTGGTAAATTAAATTGATTGGACATGATTTGGAAAAGCACACACCTGTCTATATAAGGTCCCACAGTTGACAGTGCATGTCAGAACAAAAACCAAGCTGTGAGGTCGACGGAATTGTCTGTAGAGCTCCGAGACAGGATTATGCTGAGGCATAGATCTGGGGTGGGGTACCAAACGAATTCTGCAGCAATGAAGGTCCCCAAAAACACGGTTGCATCCATCGTTCTTAAATGGAAGAAGTTTGGAACCACCAAGACTCTACCTAGTTCTGGTCGCCCGTCCAAACTGAGCAATCGGGGGAGAAGGGCCTTGGTACCGATGGTCAGGGGGAGGTGGTCACTCTGACGAAGCTCTAGATATCCTAGAGCACTCCACCAATCAGGCGTTTATGTTAGAGTGGCCAGACGGAAGCCACTCTACAGTAAAAGGCAAATGACAGCCCGCTTGGAGTTTGCCAAAAGGCACCTAAAGGACTCTCAGACCATGAGAAACAAGATTCTCTGGTCTGATGAAACTAAGATTGAACTCTTTGGCCTGAAAGCCAAGCGTCACATCTGGAGGAAACCTGGCACCATCCCTACGGTGAAGCATGGTGGTGGCAGCATCATGCTGTGGTATGTTTTTCAGAGGCAGGGACTGGGAGACTAGTCAGGATCGAGGCAAAGATGAACAGAGAAAAGTACAGAGAGATCTTTGATGAAAACCTGCTCCAGAGTGCTCAGGACGTTGGAAGGTATATATACCACCCCTACCTTGTCACAGCACAACTGATAAGCTCAAACACATTAAGAAGGAAAGAAATTTGACAAATTAACTTTTAACAAGGCACACCTGTTAATTGAAATGTATTCCAGGTGACTACCTCATGAAGCTGGTTGAGAGAATGCCAACAGTGTGCAAAGCTGTCATCAAGGCAAAGGGTGGCTACTTTGAAGAATCTCAAATCTAAAATGTATTTTGATTTGTTTAACACATTTTTGGTTACTACATGATTCCATATGTGTTATTTCATAGTTTTGATGTCTTCACTATTATTCTACAATGTAGAACATTTTTTAAATGAAGAAAAACCCTGGAATGATTAGGTGTGTCCAAACCTTTGACTGGAACTATATATATACACTGAGTATACCAAACATAAGGAACACCTTCCTAATATTGAGTAATACCCCCCCCCCCCACCCCCCTTTGCCCTCAGTTCAACATCCTCAGTTCATCAGGGCATGGACTCTACAAGGTGTTGAAAGTGTTCCACAGGGATGCTGGCCCATGTTGACTCCAATTTTTCCCACAGTTGTGTCAAGTTTGCTGGAAGTCATTTGGGGGTGAACCATTCTTAATATAATCAGGAAACTGTTGAGCGTGAAAGACCCAGCAGCGTTGCAGTTCTTGACACAAACCGGTGCGCCTGTCACATACTACCATACCCCGTTCAAAGGCACTTAAATATTTTGTATTGCCCATTCACCCTCTAAATGGCACACATACACAATCCTTGTCTCAATTTTCAAGGCTTAAAAATCCTTCTTTTACCTATCTCCTCCGCTTCATCTACAGTGATTGAAGTGGATTTATCAAGTGACATCAATAAGCGATCATAGCTTTCACCTGGATTCACCTGGTCATTCTATGTCATGGAAAGAGCAGTTGTTTTCATATTTCTTTGTATACTCAGTGTATATATATATTAGAAATGATAACATTAGAATTATCGACAGCAAGAATGAATGGTGCTAGTCAACCTCCCATCCCATTCCGTCCCATTGTACTGTGTATATATATATATATATATATATATACAGTATAATGGGATTGAATGTATATATAATGGGATTGAATGGAGGTTGGGGCTGTTGGCCAACTTCTTGTGTTTTCTTTTCCTGTTTATATTGAATTTATTATCAATTAAACTCTGTATGTGTTTCTTACAGTTTTTATTTTCTTTTGACTGGCAGCCTACGTGTACATGTTTTATAAACTTATAAGTTTAAATGGATAATGTACCTGTAACCCCCCCCCACCAACAAAAAAATTACAAAACAAAATGTGGTACCGTGCATGATGATTGTTTATTTGTATGCATCACGATAAGCTCGTTCAAATGCCTATGGCGACTAATAAGTAACGCATGTAGAATATTCTTACAATACACACTGTCACACACGCTGACCGTAGGGATAGGGTAGTGGAGTTTGACAGTCACTTTAATGTGTGTTGTAGCTGCAGAGCGAGGTGGAAGCACAACATTTGCTCACTCATTAAATATACACTAGAGATTGAAGTATGTAACTCTCAGGTTCAGCATCTAAATTAGCGTCCTCCTACCTCGCGTTGTGGCGTCTTGCCTCTGCCAAGGGTGGCCAACCATCCTCCAGGAGAGCTTTAAAGGCACATTGTTATATTTTGAGACAGGTTTGACTATGCAAAATAGCCAATAGGCAGAGTGTAGCCTACAGGACAAGTGGCTAAAAAAGTTAATGTCAAGCCTTGCCACTTCTTCACATGGATATATCGGCTGAAGAATCCAAAGAACCCAAAGGTCTGTCACTCAACTCTAGGGAAGAGTCCCACTGGTGGTGGGGAAGACTTTTTCGGAGGGAGCAGCTATGCTAAACTGTTCAATGCTATGCTATGCTACGCTAAGCTAGTGTTATGCTACTGTATGTCTGGCATTCAGGAGTGGCATCTAGTGTTCAGGATTGAGGCATTGTCTTCCGTCAGATAGCACAACGATTCCGCCTGAACTGTCGGTCGAGAGACGAGGGTTTTATAGGAGACGCCACCTGTAGGAATACAATGGGTTTGAAGTGAATTACAATTTAATTCAGTCACTTCAAGAGATGATTTGAGACTACAATTCTAAAATTGCAACGTGCCATTTATTCTCAAGGATCTTTCCATTTCTAAACGGGAATTTGAATTGGCTTCTTCAATTGACTGACTCCAAATAGATGTTTTGTGTTTGCAATGGAGAGTTGAAGCAAAACTTAGAGTTAAATACCTTATCTTCTGCCACTGAGTATCATGTGTCAATACACAGCCAGTCATCAGGTATGAAAGAGACATACAGCCTTTGTTCTGGCGTTATCCCTGCATTCTTCTTTGAACAGCAGCGTCGTCATTATGCTGCTTTATTAAATATTGATCATGTGTTTGAGGTGGCAGCTTGTTAGATGGCTGTAGGGGTAACAGCTATAGGTAATTATTCATGGGTGCCACATCAGAAAACAAAATAATTATACACATTGGCACACCGTCCACTTTATTTATATACTCAGCAACTTTATTTACTTCCAAGCATCTTGGTAGGACAATCTTCCCTTTCTTTCTCTTTGATCTTTCAGTCTTTTCTCTACATGTTAAACATTCACACACATGCACACAGGCACAAACATCCACACACACTGTGAATTTGATGTACTGTACAGGTGCACTAGCACACACTCTCCCACAACCACCCACACACAGCATCGACTTTTAGCCTGCAGGCTTCACATAGCAGAGTATCGTTTTTTTCTCTTTCATTTACTTGATTAAAATAGATTTGCATATGGAAATTGTGATAAAATTGTATTAATTTGTTATGAACAAAGGATAATTACTTTCACATATTAAAAGCAAATCATACAAAGGAGATGGAGGAGGGACAGGTGATGATGAGGATATTGATATTGAACTCTGCTCAGTTAGGGCTTCTCATTCCACCCACACACTGGCTACTTCTACCCACTAACTCCCATGAGACACACACACACACACACACACACACACACACACACACACACACACACACACACACACACCTCCCATGCCACCCCCAACCTGCCACCATTTTCTTGGCTGTGGTGTGCGGTATTATGGAACAGAAACCAATAAGAACTGAGTGTGAGCTATAAGAACTTTTCGACCATGACAGCTCTTTATAAGCAGGCTATTACCAGTGTGTACAGAAACAGGTAAGGATAGAACGTGTGTGCTTGTAAGAGCGTGTATGAGTGTGTATGGTTTTTGCTACTGTGTCCAGGAGTGTCTGTGTGACACGATAGCAACTCAAACTGGTCTCCTCATGAGCCAACTTACACACATCAGAAAAAAAACAGGATAATTAATTAAGAACAGTATTAGAAGTAATGGGATATTATAATATAAATTGCTACATTCTGGAACCAATTTAATCCAATTACTGAAACCCCTCATGAATATAATACCTCAGAAATCACTCGGTAAAGGTCTAAAGGGAGAGATGTCAGACTATTACACAAAAAGAAAAACGATCTCATTCTTTTTTCAACTCTGAGACCAACGATAATTTGAATGGTAAAAACGAATGGTAATTTGAATAGCAAACCTAATGATAATGAGTTAATTGACATTTTAGGTCATTTCAACCTGAGTGCTTCTAGCTTTAAGTCTCCTCTGTTTGATAAAGACTAAATAGCATTAGTGTTAATTCATGTTCTCTCTTAATAGATTTGCTTGTCTTAGAAAGGAGGACAATAGCTTATAGAAGAAAGTATTGCATGTACTCTATCTATTGGTTGGTCCTACTTTAAATGAAGTAATGCTGGTTCTGTGGTTCTGTCGTTACATAGGCAGGCTCACTGTGGGTACATCCTGTTACATACGTTACTGTAGGATTGTTTTGTTGAGTAGACATTGTTTCAGTAGTACTTTTTCAGTATTTTAGGACATTGTACTGTAACTGCAGCAAATTATTTCCTAATGAAATATCATTATTTTTCGGTAGAAAAGTCGGTTGTTCTTTTTATCAGTGACTAATGTATCCACGGCATAATGCACATGTAATTACATCAACCCTCTCCTTTATCAAACGGAGCCAGAAATGTGGCCTAAATGGAAACACATGGACATTAGTGCGAAATATGGAGAACTATGCGAAGGAATTGGTATGTATTCCCTCGCCGATCCTCCAGCCAATCCCAGAGAAGAACAAATGATGATTTGAAGTTGGATTGTATAGTTGCGGTGAATGAGAAACAAAATGTGTGATGTTGTTAATGTTTTTGTAAATGTATGCATGTCAACGTTGTTGTTTCTTGTTTTTGTCTGTTGTAAAAAAAGATATACTACCTTATTTATCCATTTGGAGACAATTTGAAAGACATTAACAGAAGCACAATAACATAATTGCATGCATCCTTCAGTTGACATACTGTGTGTGTGTGTGTGTATAGGCCCAAAATAATCAAATAATACAAAACCAGAACAACAGTGGATGTTCATTGAGAAAAACAACTGTTCAGACAACTGTAAACCATAGTCTCCTCCTTTCTCCAGTCTATTGGAAGCCTACAAATATTGATGATATTTCTGACTATCCATGTTGTCAAATAGATAACTATTTCCTGTGGTAAACGGGATTGTGGGATTGGTCAATTACTAGACTGTCTTGCCCCGGTTCACATTCATATTCCAGGAAGAACTAAATTGAGCTAGACAATGCAGGGAAAGTTGAAGAAGATCAAATCAAATCAAATTGTAGTTGACACATGCGCCGAATACAACAGGTGTAGACTTTATAGCGAAATGCTTACACGCTCTTAACCAACAATGCAGTTTTAAGAACACTAAAAGTGAAAAATAGATAAGTAAAAAAATTTAAGAATTAAGGAGCAGCAGTAAAATAACAGTAGCGAGGCTATATACAGGGGGTATCGGTACAGAGTCAATGTGCGGGGCCACAGGTTAGTTGAGGTAACTGAGGTAATATGTACATGTAGGTAGAGGTAAAGTGACAATGCATGGATAATAAACAGAGAGTAGCAGCAGTGTAAAAGGGGAGGGGGACAATGCAAATAGTCTGGGTAGCCATTTGATTAACTGTTCAGGAGTCTTATGGCTTGGGGGTAGAAGCTGTTAAGAAGCCTTTTGGACCTAGACTTGGTGCTCTGGTACCTCTTACCGTGCGGTAGCAGAGAGAACAGTCTATGACTGGGGTGGCTGGAATATTTGACAATTTTTAGGGCCTTCTTCTGACACCGCCTGGTATAGAGGTCCTGGATGGCAGGAATCCTGGCCCCAGTGATGTTCTGCAATACGACCTACCCTCTGTAGTGCCTTGCGGTCGGAGGCCGAGCAGTTGCCATACCAGTCAGTGATGCAACCAATCAGGATGCTCTCGATGGTGCAGCTGTAGAACTTTTTGAGAATCTGAGGACCCATGCCAAATCTTTTCAGTGTCCTGAGGGGAAATAGGCTTTGAGGTAGATGTAGTTTTATAGGGTAATAACAGTAATTTAAAAGTGGAAATGGACAAAGGTACAAAGGTATGGACAAAGGTATGTTCATGGTGGTCCTTACATTTCAGATATTCATTCCCTCTTTACCTTGTTCTCTCTGTTACTCTATCTTTACCCACTCCCTCTCTCTCTGTTACTCTATCTATACCCACTCCCTCTCTCTCTGTAACTCTATCTATACCCACTCCCTCTCTCTCTCTGTTACTCTATCTATACCCACTCCCTCTCTCTCTGTTACTCTATCTATACCCACTCCCTCTCTCTCTGTAACTCTATCTATACCCACTCCCTCTCTCTCTCTGTTACTCTATCTATACCCACTCCCTCTCTCTCTGTTACTCTATCTATACCCACTCCCTCTCTCTCTCTGTTACTCTATCTATACCCACTCCCTCTCTCTCTGATACTCTATCTATACCCACTCCCTCTCTCTCTGTTACTCTATCTATACCCACTCCCTCTCTCTCTGTTACTCTATCTATACCCACTCCCTCTCTCTCTGTTACTCTATCTATACCCACTCCCTCTCTCTCTGGTACTCTATCTATACCCACTCCCTCTCTCTCTGTTACTCTATCTATACCCACTCCCTCTCTCTCTGTTACTCTATCTTTACCCACTCCCTCTCTCTCTGTTACTCTATCTATACCCACTCCCTCTCTCTCTGTTACTCTATCTATACCCAGTCCCTCTCTCTGTTACTCTATCTATACCCACTCCCTCTCTCTCTGTTACTCTATCTATACCCACTCCCTCTCTCTCTGTAACTCTATCTATACCCACTCCCTCTCTCTCTCTGTTACTCTATCTATACCCACTCCCTCTCTCTCTGTTACTCTATCTATACCCACTCCCTCTCTCTCTGTTACTCTATCTATACCCACTCCCTCTCTCTCTGTTACTCTATCTATACCCAGTCCCTCTCTCTGTTACTCTATCTATACCCACCCACTCCCTCTCTCTCTGTTACTCTATCTTTAGCCACTCCCTCTCTCTCTGTTACTCTATCTATACCCACTCCCTCTCTCTCTGTTACTCTATCTATACCCAGTCCCTCTCTATGTTACTCTATCTATACCCACTCCCTCTCTCTCTGTTACTATATCTATACCCACTCCCTCTTTCTCTGTTACTCTATCTATACCCACTCCCTCTTTCTCTGTTACTCTATCTATACCCACTCCCTCTCTCTCTGTAACTCTATCTATACCCACTCCCTCTCTCTCTGTTACTCTATCTATACCCACTCCCTCTCTCTCTGTTACTCTATCTATACCCACTCCCTCTTTCTCTGTTACTCTATCTATACCCACTCCCTCTTTCTCTGTTACTCTATCTATACCCACTCCCTCTTTCTCTGTTACTCTATCTATACCCACTCCCTCTCTCTCTGTAACTCTATCTATACCCACTCCCTCTCTCTGTTACTCTATCTATACCCACTCCCTCTCTCTCTGTTACTCTATCTATACCCACTCCCTCTTTCTCTGTTACTCTATCCATACCCACTCCCTCTTTCTCTGTTACTCTATCTATACCCACTCCCTCTCTCTCTGTAACTCTATCTATACCCACTCCCTCTCTCTCTGTAACTCTATCTATACCCACTCCCTCTCTCTGTTACTCTATCTATACCCACTCCCTCTCTCTCTGTTACTCTATCTATACCCAGTGCCTCTCTCTGTTACTCTATCTATACCCACTCCCTCTCTCTGTTACTCTATCTTTACCCAGTCCCTCTCTATGTTACTCTATCTATACCCACTCCCTCGCTCTCTGTTACTCTATCTATACCCACTCCCTCTTTCTCTGTTACTCTATCTACACCCACTCCCTCTTTCTCTGTTACTCTATCTATACCCACTCCCTCGCTCTCTGTAACTCTATCTATACCCACTCCCTCTCTCTCTGTTACTCTATCTATACCCACTCCCTCTCTCTCTGTTACTCTATCTATACCCACTCCCTCTTTCTCTGTTACTCTATCTATACCCACTCCCTCTTTCTCTGTTACTCTATCTATACCCACTCCCTCTCTCTCTGTTACTCTATCTATACCCACTCCCTCTCTCTCTGTAACTCTATCTATACCCACTCCCTCTCTCTGTTACTCTATCTATACCCACTCCCTCTCTCTCTGTAACTCTATCTATACCCACTCCCTCTCTCTCTGTTACTCTATCTATACCCACTCCCTCTCTCTCTGTTACTCTATCTATACCCACTCCCTCTCTCTCTGTTACTCTAACTATACCCACTCCCTCTCTCTCTCTGTTACTCTATCTTTACCCACTCCCTCTCTCTCTCTGTTACTCTATCTATACCCACTCCCTCTCTCTCTCTGTTACTCTATCTATACCCACTCCCTCTCTCTCTGATACTCTATCTACACCCACTCCCTCTCTCTCTGTTACTCTATCTATACCCACTCCCTCTCTCTCTCTGTTACTCTAACTATACCCACTCCCTCTCTCTCTCTGTTACTCTATCTATACCCACTCCCTCTCTCTCTCTGTTACTCTATCTATACCCACTCCCTCTCTCTCTGATACTCTATCTACACCCACTCCCTCTCTCTCTGTTACTCTATCTATACCCACTCCCTCTCTCTCTGTTACTCTATCTATACCCACTCCCTCTCTCTCTGTCTCGCTTCCTTGCTTCAGCAATTTGGACGGTGTGTGCCAGGGCAAACAGTGGAAGAGCATCTCACGAAAGACACATGCACGCAAGCTAACACACACACAGTCATGCACACTTACACACTCAGCAATCAGGGTTGATTTTCCCTTTTGAATCAATTTCTGCAGGTTTATGTGTCCGTCTATCTATCTATCAGAGGTGTATGGACGGGGGAAGCTAAACTCCAACATGGTCGTTAGTGCTCTTGTTTTAATTCCTTCCTTTATTTATGCATGCCTCTGTGCCTGGCCGTTTAACAGCCAGCTGTTCTGAGGTGAGCCCGGCGGAATGCCAAGTCCCCTGTGGTTGGTTACCGTTGGTTACCATCACCGTTAACATTCCCTCTCCTCTCCGCCCCTCTCCTCTGCCTACAACTCTGGTAAAGGCGTCTTGGCGACAAATGCCTCTGAGCTATTTTACATCAAAGTTTGCGTGAGTGTGGGTGTGGGTGTGGGTGTACCCTTATACCCTGGTATGTACCTCATCGGATATTGAAACACACACATACACATTGCTGTTACTCTGGCTGTTTTTGGGGGATAGTGACAGACAGAGCTGCTAAAGGTTAAGTAATAAATACAACCATGCTATTTCCCATTGTTGAAAATAATCAATATAAAGAGTATCATTTGAGGGGCAGGGTACTTTTCACTTTTCCAGTAAAATTATGTTAAACAGGCAGATCTCCATCAAGGTTATTCCTTTCTGTTAGCTTAACCTCTTGGCTTATCTCTGTGTCTCTCTCTACCCCCTCCCTCTGTCCCTGAAGCTATACACTATGTATTTGTGATTAGACTCATATTTAGAAAGAGGGGACAGGGGCGTGGGACGAATCTCACTGCAAAGCTGTTAATTCTTGGGCACACGCTCGGCAATAGGGAGTTAATCACATCAACGCTGGCCCCTCTCGTCCTGTTGCTCACCGTGTGTCTGTTTGTGTGTGTGTCTTTGTGTATGCGTGTCCGTGTGTATGCGTGTCCGTGTGTGTGTGTGTGTGTGTGTGTGTGTGTGTGTGTGTGTGTGTGTTTGTGTGTGTGTGTGCATCAATGACTCATGAGGACTCACGGGTCCAATCACCTGTGTCCTCTATACTCCACATACAGTATATATGTGTGGGGGTGTAGATATGGCCCTCCTTACTTATCTTCTATGACAAAATCTTTGAGCTCTTCTGCAAATGGCATAAAACACATTAATAACATGGACGTCACATGATCCTCTCTGTCAAGGCCAAAGCCTGTTATTTAGAGGGCTCTGATACAGCGGTGGCATGCACCCATTGCTTTACATGGGGCACAACATGAGAATGAAGTATGAGAATGAAGGGAGTTGGAGGATTTTGAATTTTTATGAAATAGCCTTTTTCCTGCAATCTAGAGACATAATCATTACGCCTAATTTTATTTTTCTGCATAGGTTATCTAAGCATACCTCTTTAACTGTTCAATTGTCATTTTAATGAGTAATTCTGACTGTTGTAAATCACACATCTCAATTTACTGCACTAACATGCCAAGGATATTACATCTACATTACAACACAGTACATGGGATCATACCACACATTATCACCACAGGCACATATCGTGGCATCATAATTAATACACAAATATCATGTTGTTATAAGATTTAGCCTACTATGTTAATCATGTGTCCAGGCCACCCTGTCAGCCCACTATGTTAATCATGTGTTCAGGCCATCCTGTCAGCCCACTATGTTAATCATGTGTTCAGGCCATCCTGTCAGCCCACTATGTTAATCATGTGTTCAGGCCACCCTGTCAGCCCACTATGTTAATCATGTGTTCAGGCCATCCTGTCAGCCCACTATGTTAATCATGTGTTCAGGCCATCCTGTCAGCCCACTATGTTAATCATGTGTTCAGGCCATCCTGTCAGCCCACTATGTTAATCATGTGTTCAGGCCATCCTGTCAGCCCACTATGTTAATCATGTGTTCAGGCCATCCTGTCAGCCCACTATGTTAATCATGTGTTCAGGCCATCCTGTCAGCCCACTATGTTAATCATGTGTTCAGGCCACCCTGTCAGCCCACTATGTTAATCATGTGTTCAGGCCATCCTGTCAGCCCACTATGTTAATCATGTGTTCAGGCCACCCTGTCAGCACACTATGTTAATCATGTGTTCAGGCCATCCTGTCAGCCCAATATGTTAATCATGTGTTCAGGCCACCCTGTCAGCCCACTATGTTAATCATGTGTTCAGGCCATCCTGTCAGCCCACTTTATTAATCATGTGTTCAGGCCATCCTGTCAGCCCACTATGTTAATAATGTGTTCAGGCTATCCTGTCAGCCCACTATGTTAATCATGTGTTCAGGCCATCCTGTCAGCCCACTATGTTAATCATGTGTTCAGGCCATCCTGTCAGCCCACTATGTTAATCATGTGTTCAGGCCATCCTGTCAGCCCACTATGTTAATCATGTGTTCAGGCCACCCTGTCAGCCCACTATGTTTTTATTTTTTAAATTATTTTTATTTCACCTTTATTTAACCAGGTTGGCCAGTTGAGAACATGTTCTCATTTACAACTGCGACTTGGCCAAGATAAAGCAAAGCAGTGCAACAAAAACAACAACACAGAGTTTCACATGAGATCAACAAACGTACACTCAATATGTTACGCCCTGGCCATAGAGAGGTTTTTATTCTCTATTTTGGTTAGGCCAGGGTGTGATTATGGTGGGCATTCTATGTGGTCTATTTCTTTGTTTTTGGCCAAGTGTGGTTCCCAATCAGAGGCAGCTGTCTATCGTTGTCTCTGATTGGGAATCATACTTAGCCAGCCTTCTTCCCACCTGTGTTTTGTGGGTAGTTATTTTCTGTTTAGTGTCTGTTTACCTGACAGAACTGTTCGCTTTTGTTTTGTTACTTTGTTCAAGTGTTTCTTTGATCAATAGAATCATGAACACTTTCCACGCTGCGCTTTGGTCCATTCATTCCGATGAGAGCCGTTACACAATAACACAATAGAAAAATCTATATATAGTGTATGCAAATGTTGCAAGATTAGGGAGGTAAGGCAAAAAATAGGCCATAGTGGCGAAATAATTACAATTTAGCATTAACACTGGAGTGATAGATGTGCAGATGATAATGTGCAAGTAGAGATACTGGGGTGCAATAGAGCAAAAATAAATATAGGGATGAGGTAGTTGGGTGAGCTATTTACAAATGGGCTGTGTGTCACGTCCTGACCATAGTTCTTATGTGTGTTGCTTGTTTTAGAGTTGGTCAGGACGTGAGCTGGGTGGGCATTCTATGTTGTGTGTCTAGTCTGTCTGTTTCTGTGTTCAGCCTAATATGGTTCTCAATCAGAGGCAGCTGTCAATCGTTGTCCCTGATTGAGAATCATATATAGGTGGCTTGTTTTGTGTTGGGGATTGTGGGTGGTTGTCTTCTGTCTTTGTGTTCTGCACCAGATAGGACTGTATCGGTTTTCACATTTGTTATTTTGTAGTTTGTATAGTGTTCACGTTATTGTCTCTTCTTTATTAAATCATGTTGAACACTAGCCGCGCTGCATTTTGGTCCTCTCCTTCGTCCCAGGAAGAAAGCCGTTACACTGTGTACAGGTGCAGTGATCGGTAAGCTGCTCTGACAGCTGATGTTTAAAGTTAGTGAGAGGGATATGTCTCCACCTTCAGTGATATTTGCAATTCATTCCAGTCATTGGCAGCAGAGAACTGTAAGGAAAGGTGGCCAAAGGTGGTGTTGGCTTTTGGGGATAACCACTGAAATATACCTGCTGGAGCGCGTGCTACGTGTGGGTGTTGCTATGGTGACCAGTGCGCTGAGATGAGGCAGTTACCTTGCAAAGACTTATAGATGACCTGGAGCCAGTGGGTTTGGCGACGAATATGAAGCGAGGGCCAGCCAACGAGAGCATACAGGTCGCAGTGGTGGGTAGTATGTGGGGCTTTGGTGACAAAACGGATGGCACTGTGATAGACTGCATCCAATTTGCTGAGTAGAGTGTTGGAGACTATTTTGTAAATGACATCGCCAAAGTCAAGGATCGGTAGGATAGTCAGTTTACGAGGGTATGTTTAGCAACATGAGAGAATGAGGCTTTGTTGCGAAATAGGAAGCCGATTCTAGATTTAATTTTGGTTTGGAGATGTTTAATGTGAGTCTGCAAGGAGAGTTTACAGTCTAACCAGACACCTAGGTATTTGTAGGTTACAATACCATATTACATTTAAACCAACTATTTTCCGCATGTATAAGCTTACCTCGTGAGCTGTCTGTATCCTCTTTTTTTAAAGAAACTAGCTGCGCTTCTCTGCATCTCTGATCAAATCTGCGTAAAAGATTAAAAGGAATGTGAATCTTATTCAGTACATTTAGTAATTGTTTGCTTTCTCTAAAGTCTAGCAAACTTGCCAGCAGGCATGCCAGCTTAGATAGTTAGACAAGCTACTCAAATTGATGGATAGCTTGAAATGGCTTGGTAGCTACAGTAGTTATGAGGTTGGGAGATTGGGAACCTATCTAGCTGGTTAGCTAAAACCCAACTTCATAATGTTATTATGGTGGCTAGTATTACAGAGAAACAACAAAACATTTTTGTTTTATTTATTCATCAAGAAGGATTCAATAAGATACATAGCTTGATCAAATCCATACACAAACATACCTCCTACGAGTGCTATCCATCACCGGCAGCTAAAATCAAATCAAACCCTGTGTGTGTCACTCACAGCAGGACAAATCTGAGGGTCTTGTGCCCCCTACGGGCATGACTCCTTTGCTCTGTTATATGCCTTAAGTCCAAATAAAGAAGTGTGATTGATTTGACACACTACTGCCTACATGACAACACAATTTAAGCTGAGAAATTATTAGAAATGGCCTCTTGGATTCAGTGTCTGGACTTTATCCATTCTGCACGGTGTTAATAGGATAGAAGGGCGTTGATAAAGCTACCTTTAGGGAATTATAGGGTGATGTTAGTTACACAGAACTGTTGTTTGTGCTATTTTAGGTGACATTCAAATTTGAATAATTTTCACCACAATTACGAATGTTCCCTGTGCCACCCAATGCCCTGGACCCGCAGGAATTATGGGAAGTAATTGTGCTGCTATAATTTGTAGCCATTGACCCAGGCCTGCTATTACCCATTGTCAGTTTTACTGATGAATCTTCTTACCATTAAAGCCCAATGTCCAGCCTAGCGTCCAAGCTCGCTAAGCCGTTATTTATAGATTATGTCATGTCGGTAATAAACATTAAAAGGCAGCTAATGTGCGGCTAATGAAATCTGGACCTGAGCAACTTTGCGAATTTATATAATTCATAGGACTGTTCCCACCAAGCTGTGTTCTTCCTCACGGTGTAACTCAAACATTTAGCAGGGTTTAGAGACTAGGGGCACATTCAACATGGTTGCAAAAATGAAAAATTGCACATCAGGGACAAACAGTGCCAATATAGTGGTTTTGTAGTAGTGATCGAATATATTTTTTAAACCTGTCAGAAATCAAATCTCTAACATTGAGCAATGAGAGCAGATCTCGAGTTAGGATTCGGCCTCGGTGTGGAGATTTGGACTAACTAGTGCATTGTGGGCTCTCAGTGGTGAGTTTTGCTTAATACTCTAGAGCTATACAACAGAAGCCTCTTAAATACATGTATAAAGCCTAATATTCCTTGACAACTAAGAGACAGATGTTATCTCCACAGAAGGCGTGTGTGGTTAATCTGGTCCAGTCAGTTAGGTGTGTGTGTCAAGGGGAGAGATGTAGAGGCTGTGCTCAGAGAGGTGAAGAGGAAGTACTTGCTTCACTACCCTTCTCCCAAACCCACTAGATCAGGGCTAGTGGGAAGCAGGTCCACAGCACTGCTGGTTTTCTTTTCCAACTTGTACTTGATCAATTCATCTCGAACATCTGACCAATTAGGCCTATGTAACTCTCTAGACGTCGAATCAGACTCTAAATGGTTGAACAAGTCTCTACTTATAAAGGACAAAATAGAGACTACAACATGTCACTACCTGAGATGAACCGTTTAGCGTGTTAGAATGTCTGACAACATGCTTTCAGACTGTGTGTGTTTGTGTATGTGTCTGTGTCTTTATCGGTTTGTGTTTACCATATTTGTGTGTGTGTAAGCCTGTGTTTGTGTGTGTAATTCTCCTGCTGTCTTCTCACCATTTTATTGCTTTCTTGAGCTTCTCTGGGAGAAATCCTCTTGACTCGTCCTGTCCCTCAGGCTACAGCCCCGCATAGAGCAGATGTTCCACTGAAAAGGCCATGAATGTTTAATCATTTGTGTTATTGATGCTACTCTTTTGTTTGTTGGTGTGTTTGTGTGCGTGTGTGGGTGTGTGTGGGGGGGTGTGTTCGTGTGTGTGTGTGTGTGTGTGTGTGTGTGTGTGTGTGTGTGTGTGTGTGTGTGTGTGTGTGTGTGTGTGTGTGTGTGTTCGTGTGTGTGTGTGTGTGTGTGTGTGTGTGTGTGTGTGTGCGTGCGTGCGTGCGTGCGTGCGTGCGTGCGTGCGTGCGTGCGTGCGTGCGTGCGTGTGCGTGTGTGCGTGCGTGTGCGTGTGTGAGTTTTTGGATATACTTCTATATATGCAAGTATCAGTGTAAGACATGGGAAGGAAATGCAGAACCCCTCGTCTCAGCATAGCTATGACTTTCAAATGCACTGCTTGAAATGTCTCTGTGTATGTTAGAGCAACATGTACAACATATGCCCATACTAAAAGTGAAAAATACAGTTAATAATAAACTGATCAAATATTTACATTCCTTTACTATTCATGATATAACTGGAAAATAAAAAGATTATAGAGACACGGGACATTTCAAATTGAAAGCCAGTATGAATAGTTAGATAGATGGATTTACCTTACTACCAAAGGTAAGTGTAGATTGACCCTTGTTTAAAATACGATTCATTGGACTAAAACCTGCTATGTTAGTGTTTTAAACTGACAGCCAGATCTGACAATTAGACGGCATGCCTTCGGCTTTGATTGGCATGGTAATTGGATTGTCATTGGGGCTGAAAACCTATTATCTTTGGATCATGCCCCATGAAATTTGCTAGAAAGACTTCTCTGTCCATCATTAGGTTGGCCATCTTGGGGGCCTCGCAAATTAGCTTTTTAGTGGAGGAGAAAAAAATGCCTGTGCACCGCTGGGACCCTTGGATCCTCCGAATCACTGCAAACCTAATCTGGGCTCTATTGATTAATGATATTAGCATAGCAGGTAGTGCTAACTCGCTAACACCGTGCTGTGTTATTGCTCATCACACTCAGCACTCGCTGGTAGCGGGGGAGAGAGGAGAGAGAGGGAGGTAAAGAGAGAGTGGGTTAATGAGATAAAGGTGAGAGGTAGAAAATTAAAAAAAAGTGAAAACTGTGGGTGACTTTATTTGCAGTTGTTGGTGTAGAATAGCATAATCCATGTGGTCTCTATGACCACGGCAGTGAATAAGTAGCAATTTGAAGTAATGAAAGTGAGAATGCCATGATACCCTCAGCGATGTGGAAGAGGTGTTGTTACATGTTGCATTCCTCAGCTCTACAGCAAATTAATTCAACTGATATTCTCTGAATATCTGTTATAATGAAAACTGTTATAATGGACTCTAGTTTAAGTCTGGCCTGACTCTCCTTATTCAGTAACTCTCCTTCAGTATTGCCATTTCTCTCACACAAACACGAACACAACAGTGGGGGGTCATGACAGAATTATTATGCAGCATGACAGAATTATTAAACCAAGTTTTCAAATTACCGGTTGTTTTTTTGGGAAGATATATTGTGATCTGTGCATTTAAACAAAAGCATAAATACGCCTACAGTATTTCACTTTTGCACGTAAAAACAGAATCACCAATGCTGCACATGGAGCTGTTGTTGGCAGAGAGTAGCCTACTCGGTAACTGAACAGCTTGTTTTTGTAACAAGAAAATGTACACAAATTAGCAACACTTTTATGGACATTTAAACATAATCCATTATTTGTATAATATATATATACAGAAACCAGTCAAACGTTTCGAAAAGTGCTCAGCATATGTGGGAACTCCTTCAAAACTGTTGGAAAAGCATTCCAGGTGAAGCTCGCTGAGAGAATGCCAAGAGTGTGCAAAGCTGTCATCAAGACAAAAATATATTTTGATTTGTTTAACCCTTTTTTGGTTTCTACGTGTTATTTCATAGTTTTTATGTATTCCTTATTATTCTACAATGTATAAAATAGTAAAAATAAAGAAAAACCCTTGAATGAGTAGGTGTATCCAAAATTTTTGACTGCTACTGTATATATATTGTAACGGCAGATTCCCTCCTCTTCGTCTGAAAAAATTGCTCACTTTATCATTATGGGGTATTGTGTGTAGATGGGTGGGAAAAAAATATATTTAATCAATTTTGAATTCAGGCTGTAATACAACAAAATGTTAAATAAGTCAAGGGGTATGAATACGTTCTGAAGGCACTGTATGTTGTGTGTATGTGTGTGGGTGTGTGTATAAATGTGTTTATGCATCTCATGCAAATGATTGCTACATTTACATGTACACCTTGAAAGCACAATCCTTCTACCCTCTACCCTGGGGACGGATGGATAACAAAATGGCTTCACCGTTATTCTCAGCCCTGATTGTAAATGGATGTCCCACTGAGAAAATGATTATATTTTCTCTTTAATGTATCAGAAAGTAACAATGTCGTTTTGGCATCCGTAGACAGACACGTGAAAGGTGTGAGTAACTTGTTAGACACGAAGTGTGTGTGAGAGCGTGTGTGTGTGTGTGAGTGTTTGATAAGCACGCTCTGAGATGCAGTGAGTACTCATCAGAAAGCAAATCAGACACTCACGTTGACACTGAGCTCCCAAGACCTCTTCTGATGAACTGGCTGTCTACTGTCTGGGTGTACTGCTCCTGTTTGATAGAGAGCAGTGGTGAGGGCTGGGGAAGAGAGTGAAACTGTGAGAGAAAGAGAGTCTCTGTATAAGAAAAATAAGGGAAAGAGTGTTAGAAAAGAGTGAGAGTAGGAGAGGGAGTCTGTTCTAGCCGAGTGTGTGTGAGACCATGCTGATGAGCAGGAGCACACTCAGACCAGACAACACATTGTACAGCAGGGGGTGGCTCTACGCATGGTAATGAACCACAAGTGTTTGTGTGTGTGTGTGGATGCTTTCATGTGCGCATATATGTTTGTGTGCGTGTGTGTGTGAATCTACTTTATGTGTGTTGGGCCGTGGCGGTGGAGATGTTCTATCTCGCCGCTTCACACAATTCAGTGTGTGTGTGAAAAAGCTCTTATGCAGGCACTGTTGATCACCACCTATCAACTGGCATCTGATTTGCATTCTGTGGATGCATCATTATTCACAACATTTGATGTCCATAAAACACATTAGAACTATTTCCCTGAGCAAAATAATATTGGCCTAGCTCGGCAGACATCATTTGTGGGCCCAAATTGTAAAAATTTAAATTGATATGTAAGAAAATGCCCCATTACCTTTTTCATTAATGGTTATAATGCATTCAGAGTGTCATCCGTGGAAAGGACTGGTGTTTTCATCGGAGAAAAGAGTTGGCCTGAACATGGACACAAATACACACACACACACACACACACACACACACACACACACACACACACACACACACACACACACACACACACACACACACACACACACACACACACACACACACACACACACACACACACACACACACACACACACACACACACACATTAGCACTATATACTGCATTTCGTTTCTCCTATTCATCATTACTTTATGCATGTGAATATCAATGTACTGATTGCATTATGCATTTTTCTAATTGCACCATTAATATCTAGAATTGGAAAACGCATTGTGGCAGTGAGGAAGAGGCCATGCTACTAGGGCTGGGCCAAAATATCATATAACGACATCTTTCACATTTTTGACAGTATTTTCTGTTTTTAAATAATAATAGTAATAAAAGTGATATATGCTTTATGAGTAGTTCATGACCTTAGGGTGGCAACACATAGACTATAATTGATTTCAATGGGTCTTTCTCCATTCTGATTGTTTTATACTGTTCAATCCAACTTCAAACAGAAGTCATTTTTAGCATTTTCATCCATTTCTGCATTTCTGGCACCTTTGTTATCATTTCCACAATATGCCAAGCAGAGAGCTGCATGTTGTGGGCAAAACATATAGGCCCAGTTAATTAATGAACTGAAATCATGGAAATAGAATGATTAATATAATTCTATAGTTGGAATATAATGAATTAATAAGCGAGGGAGTAATTATTGACTGTGTGTTAGTCAGTGTTTCCAGGGGACCCAAACTAGATGTTCAATGTTGCATTACATGTTTTCTTACCCCATGTAGCTAGCTAGCTAGGTTCCTAACATATTCATGCTTCGCCTATTCTTCTCAGATTTAGAAGATACCATTGCATAAAATACATGCTTACCTATGCATACACCTGCACTAGTACCAGGCTGTATTAGATAGCTACGTTTGCTCTGACTCTTAGTACATTTAGCAAGCTAGCAAGCCAGGTAACTAGCGATTAGCATTAGCGGCTAACACAATTTATTTTAGCCAGAACCTCCTAAGAAAAGACAAATTAGCAGGCAGTAGTTTGCATAGTTTGCAAATCAATAAGATACACAAACTAATAGTGTAATTATATTATAGATGCAGCATCATTGTCGCCAACATCTTTCTGCATCTATCTGACCATGTAAGTTAAACTGCAGAGTGAATGGCAAGTAAGTGCTCGTGACTCCATGGTCGAGCAACTGCTCTCTCCTTGAATTACATGGGACAGGGCTTGGTGTGGGAAGGGTAGGCAGCATGCAGCAGGAGTGGGAGAAGAATGACTCAACCCAGTGGGTAAAACCTGGTTGAAAAGACGTCAGTATGACATTTTCAAACTGGTTGATAAAGCACATTTTTTTACTGACCAGAATAGTATGTATTTTTCTGACCTCCATATGACCAGTTGGCCATAATTGTGACCACTATAATATTATTTACTACATTATGTACTGGTCAAAGTTAAGACCCCATCATAACCTGGTGATGACCACCTGACTACAGCTTATTACCTAATGTAAAACGTATTGCAGAGGATAAAGTTAGATATTGAAAATATTTATAAATGTATATTTGTTTCTATAGGCACCAATTAATGTTTAAATCTTCAACGTATTCTTACATTTAATATAGATCAAGCAATGACAAAAACAAATCTACTTTACAATTTTTTGCACATCTGCGTACAGTAATTTTTTCAGAATTCACCCACAGACATTACATGCATGGAGAAACTGGTACACAGAGTATATACACTTTTGCCCTCAGAACAGCATCAATTCATCGGTGCATGGACTCTACAAGGTGCCGAAAGCGTTCTACAGGGATGCTGGCTCATGTTGACTCCAATGCTTCCCACAGTTGTGTCAAGTTAGCTGGATGTCCTTTGGGTGGTGGACCATTCTTGATACAAACAGGAAACTGTTGAGCATGAAAAACCCAGCAGCGTTGCAGTTCTTTACACAAACCGGTATGCCTGGCACCTACTACCGTACCCAGTTCAAAGGCTCTTAAATTCACCCTCTGAACGGCACACATACACAATCCGTGTCTCAATTGTCACAAGCCTTAAAAATCCTTCTTTAACCTGTCTCCTCCGGTTCATCCACACTGATTGAAGTGGATTTAACAAGTGGCATCAATAAGAGATCATAGCTTTCACCTGGATTCACCTGGTCAGTCTATGTCATGGAAAGAGCAGATGTTCTTAATGTTTTGTATACGTAGTGTAAAGACCCATTGTTTTATTTTATTAATTATTAATGAGTGGTGTGGTGGGGTAGATCCTCATCAAGGATATCTGAGCACAGAAGGCGATCTGGAGCATATTGTCTCTCTTTAAGAGTGGTGTGATGGGTCAGATCTGAAGCGTAGTGTTCCTCTTTAAGAGTGGTGTGATGGGTCAGATCTGAAGCGTAGTGTTCCTCTTTAAGAGTGGTGTGATGGGTCAGATCTGGAGCGTAGTGTCTCTCTTTAAGAGTGGTGTGATGGGTCAGATCTGGAGCGTAGTGTCTCTCTTTAAGAGTGGTGTGATGGGTCAGATCTGGAGCGTAGTGTCTCTCTTTAAGAGTGGTGTGATGGGTCAGATCTGAAGCGTAGTGTTCCTCTTTAAGAGTGGTGTGATGGGTCAGATCTGGAGCGTAGTGTCTCTCTTTAAGAGTGGTGTGATGGGTCAGATCTGAAGCGTAGTGTTCCTCTTTAAGAGTGGTGTGATGGGTCAGATCTGGAGCGTAGTGTCTCTCTTTAAGAGTGGTGTGATGGGTCAGATCTGAAGCGTAGTGTTCCTCTTTAAGAGTGGTGTGATGGGTCAGATCTGGAGCGTAATGTCTCTCTTTAAGAGTGATGTGATGGGTCAGATCTGGAGCGTAGTGTTCCTCTTTAAGAGTGGTGTGATGGGTCAGATCTGAAGCGTAGTGTCTCTCTTTAAGAGTGGTGTGATGGGTCAGATCTGAAGCGTAGTGTTCCTCTTTAAGAGTGGTGTGATGGGTCAGATCTGGAGCGTAGTGTTCCTCTTTAAGAGTGGTGTGATGGGTCAGATCCGAAGCGTAGTGTTCCTCTTTAAGAGTGGTGTGATGGGTCAGATCTGGAGCGTAATGTTCCTCTTTAAGAGTGGTGTGATGGGTCAGATCTGAAGCGTAGTGTTCCTCTTTAAGAGTGGTGTGATGGGTCAGATCTGAAGCGTAGTGTTCCTCTTTAAGAGTGGTGTGATGGGTCAGATCTGGAGCGTAGTGTTCCTCTTTAAGAGTGGTGTGATGGGTCAGATCTGAAGCGTAGTGTTCCTCTTTAAGAGTGGTGTGATGGGTCAGATCTGAAGCGTAGTGTTCCTCTTTAAGAGTGGTGTGATGGGTCAGATCTGAAGCGTAGTGTTCCTCTTTAAGAGTGGTGTGATGGGTCAGATCTGAAGCGTAGTGTTCCTCTTTAAGAGTGGTGTGATGGGTCAGATCTGGAGCGTAGTGTTCCTCTTTAAGAGTGGTGTGATGGGTCAGATCTGGAGCGTAGTGTTCCTCTTTAAGAGTGGTGTGATGGGTCAGATCTGGAGCGTAGTGTTCCTCTTTAAGAGTGGTGTGATGGGTCAGATCTGGAGCGTAGTGTTCCTCTTTAAGAGTGGTGTGATGGGTCAGATCTGCAGTGAAGAGAATCAGCATATTAAAACGTTATCAATGTAAAATGTTTAAAGTAAACTAGTAAAGATCATTCCTGAAGAAAATGTGTGGACTCAGCTAAAACTATTTCCATTGTACTAGTTGAAGAAGTTTGTTCGAGTTATACCTAGAGATGTTTTCAAAAAAGAGCAACTTGCTCATATTCCTTGTACATACTGTCAGTGCTTGACTGAAATAAGTTCTGGTACTCATTTTGTGGCAAAATAGGTCACTCGTAAGTGAGTGGGTGGCCAAGACCTGCTGTAGAGGCCATGGGAGAATCTGCATACTCTTCGCGTCCTCTCTCCTCTCTCCTCACCTCCTTCTCAAAACCCATTGGATGACAAATCCAGAGGTTCCTCCCCTCTGATCTTCTCCTCTAATGGGTTTTGAGAATGATGCCACGAGAGAGGACACCTGTTAATTGAAATGCATTCCAGACTACCCCATGAAGCTGGTTGAGAGAATGCCAAGAGTGTGCAAAGCTGTCATCAAGGCAAAGGGTGGCTACTTTGAAGAATCTAAAATATATTGTGATTTGTTTAACACTTTTTTTGGTTACTACATGATTCCATATGTATTATTTCATAGTTTTGATGTCTTCACTATCATTCTACAATGTAGAAAATAGTCAAAATAAAGAAAAACCCTTGAATGAGTAGGTGTGTTCAAACTTTTGACTGATACTACAGTATATATCCACACTATGAAGTTGGAATAATACTGAGAAATATTCACACAAAAAAATGCTGATAATGCCCTTTTATTGTAATAGGTGTTTGAAAAGAATGCCTGAAATGTCTGCCTGTTTTGGTGGGATGGAGCTGTGGCCTTCCATGGTGATATCACCAGGCGGTAAATTAGTTAATAGACCAATTAGAAAGAGATCCTAAACTCTCTGCCAATTACAGCTAGTTTTCAGTTTTCGCCTCCCCTTTCAGACCACTCTCAGACAGTCCTAGAAAAATTATTGCTTGAGACATTGCTTTTTTTGTTTCTTTTTGGCCATTTTGATTAAAAACAATCACAGTAAGGTACTTAATTGTTACCCAGAAATGATTTGATATTGAGATAAAAAGAGCTGCATTGGACCTTTAACAAAGTATTTGATATCCTCAGCTCGAGCCTGCACAGCTTTAGAGTGATGTTGTATCCACACACTTTCACTCACAGTGCCCTGTACACACACACATTTGCACACAAAAGCATGTGCATACCGCATGTGCGGTCAAACACACAGACACACACACACACTTGTTGGTTTGACTTTTTCACCTGACGGGAAGTCTATTCTTGGAACATTACTTTGAGCAATTATCGCAGATTGTGTACAGTCTAATGATGTGAGTAAATCACTGTCAGAGTGATTCCAAACAAATAAACTGTATACAGGATCATGTCTATTAGTTGTGGTTGTTCAACATTTTTGGTTTACATTTTCTGTGTGTGTGTGTGTGTGTGTGTGTGTGTGTGTGTGTGTGTGTGTGTGTGTGTGTGTGTGTGTGTGTGTGTGTGTGTGTGTGTGTGTGTGTGTGTTTGTGTGTGAGAGAGAGAGAAAGAGACACAAAGACATAGTGTGCTTGTTTGTGTGTGTGTTTGTGCACGTGTGTGTGTGTACATGTCCGTGTATGTGAATATATAACACATCCTAGATCAGAGCGAGATTCAACATGTTCAATAGCTTTCATGAGCTTATTCTCTCGCTGCCCTGAGTCTAAGACACGGGTTTAGCTAACTTGGAATTAAGAACAACTCCAAAAACGTTATTTTTAAGAATCAAATTTCTTCTTAACTTTTTGCTTAAGGAGAAACATAAGAAATAGTGCAATATCATTTCCGCAAACCTTTTTGAGGAATATCAACTTTGCTTAACTTTCTTCATGTCTATAGTTAAGGAGAAATGGGAGTTAAGAAGACATTTCTTCATAAGGAAGGTTTTGTGAATCTGGGCCCAGATCTTCAGGATGTGTGTGCAGTAGTGGTAGTACAGTATATCAGAGTGAGATATCCTCTCATGAAATGTGTCCCCGGGCCCCATGCTGCAGTCTTCTAATTAACACTTCAATAAATAACTGAGTGAGAATAAATACATATCTCACAAGGAATAAATAAATCTTTCTCCAGATAGAAAATGACAGATCATCTCCTCAGAGCTACAGTCAACCATCAGCCACTTACGTGAGTTACTGTTGGCCTGGCAACCGCCACGGCAACCCACCACGGCAACGCTCCACCGTGATCGATTTTCTTAAATTTTCTTTTGCATCCTCCAAGAAAAAAAGAGGGATAAATAAAATAGTGGTAAACTCTTTCCTCCTGCCACACTCCTCAGTCACTCACTCTCCCCCCATTCAACTGTCTATTGAATTCACTGGAGATGAGCAAGACATTAACAAAATGCAACAGATAATGTGGACATTTCATGCATAAGCTGCGATATGAGGGATGTATTAATGGGGAAATTATTGTGCATTCAATTACAGTGGAATGCCTTCTGGAGATGTTGTGATTTGGCCAGCGCTCCGATAGCGTCGGCTCGATGGGGGTCCCTGAGTGATGAGCAACCTAATCGGCTAATCTCAAAACGGCCGCCGTTCACAAGCACCCAACGCCCATCCGCCGCTAACAGTGGCCAATAAAATTAAAGTCCCGTGCCCGGTGAAAAGAAAGAGGTGGAAATCAGAGATGGATAAACAAATATAATCATAAAAGCGCAGGGCGTTGAAAAGTGGTAATTCCGTGGGAGTTCATTAGGAAGAGATGGGAGAATGAAATGAAGGGGAGACATTACCTTTAATGTGGCCCCCCTGCAGAGTGTGTGATAGGGTGGCCGTCCTGGCTAAATTGAGTTTTTAGCATGATGCTACGCTAGCAGAGAAAACTATCTAAATTAGGTTGTAGCTTGACGCTACGTTAGCGAAAACAAACTGTACAAATTGTGTTTTTAGCATGACGCCATGTTAGCAGAGAAATACTTTAGGAAAAGTATAGAACATCTCGTTATATTATCAGAGAAAGAATTGTACAGAATGGGATTTCTAGCACAGTTGTCTGCTAACTGAGAGAAACTTGACCTGGTACTTGTCGACAAGTGAAAACAAGAGTAGGCCTATTTGCAACACGAAAAGTATTGTGAGGGTTTTTGAGACGTGATGCTGGATTGTCAGTTACCTCTGCTACTTTGGCCAAACTTTGAGCTGAGTAATCCCATATTTCTACAGAAGCTGGTACAGTACAGTATGTCTCCAGTCACTACTGACACTAGGCAGATGCTACCTTGATTGAGACATCTGCAGGAACCAGATGGAGAATGAAAGGAAGTGAGGTGTGATGTCTATCACTGACATTCAACAGCAAAACACTGCCTTTACCACAGCAGCACAGGGTCGCGGGAGGCCCAATCAGACAGAACACTGCCTGGCCACCGTAATGTTATCATGTGTTTCAGAAGATTATTTCCCCCCCATGCAAAGTTGTGTTACTTCCAATGTGTTGCTTAACTATGTTTTTGTGCTGTTGTAAAGGAAATATGGTGTCTGTGTACATTCTGGTTACAGTTAGCACATTAGAGGGTTTTGGTGGTTCAGAATAATCACTCTTTACACATGAAACATGGTGTTTTGAGACAGACAAGACGACAAGCTCATAGCCATGGGCTTTCCTTTTACTTCCCTGTTGGCCAAGTGTGTATGTGTGTATTTGTGTATGATGAATACTGTTTGGTGGGAATTGGTATCTCATGTCTCTTTAATGTTGGCGTAAGCACTATGTTTGTGTGTGTGTGTGTGTGTGTGTGTGTGTGTGTGTGTGTGTGTGTGTGTGTGTGTGTGTGTGTGTGTGTGTGTGTGTGTGTGTGTGTGTGTGTGTGTGTGTGTGTGTGTGTGTGTGTGTGTGTGTGTGTGTGTGTGTGTGTGTGTGTGTGTGTGTGTGAAACTTTCTATGCATCACAGTTCTATTTTTTATTCGTTTTTTCCTCTCCTCTCCTCTCCTCTATGTAGAGTACATATAAATAAAAAGATGGGTCTTGTGATATGGGACACAGCTGATCTCCACATCGACACAGATCTGCGTTGGAGGATCTGTCCCACAAGGAAACACTGGCTGCTGCTCCAACCTTTCAAACAGAGGAGACAAGATTATACTGCAGGACACAGTATGTCACTTAGTTAGTGATCTAGCCTCTGAACCATAGCATTCCATTAATGTTCTTCTCTACTCTACTCTAGTCTACTCTACTCTACTGTAGTCTACTCTACTCTAGTCTACTCTACTCTACTCTACTCTACTCTAGTCTACTCTAGTCTACTCTACTCTACTGTAGTCTACTCTACTCTAGTCTACTCTACTCTACTCTACTCTACTCTAGTCTACTCTACTCTACTCTAGTCTACTCTAGTCTACTCTACTCTACTCTAGTCTACTCTAGTCTACTCTACTCTACTCTACTCTAGTCTACTCTACTCTACTCTAGTCTACTCTACTCTACTCTAGTCTACTCTACTCTAGTCTACTCTACTCTACTCTAGTCTACTATACTCTACTCTAGTCTACTCTACTCTAGTCTACTCTACTCTACTCTACTGTAGTCTACTCTACTCTAGTCTAGTCTACTCTACTCTACTGTAGTCTACTCTACTCTACTCTACTCTAGTCTACTCTACTCTAGTCTACTCTACTCTAGTCTACTCTACTCTACTCTAGTCTACTCTACTCTACTCTACTTTACTCTAGTCTACTCTACTCTACTGTAGTCTAGTCTACTCTACTGTAGTCTAGTCTACTCTACTCTACTCTAGTCTACTCTACTCTACTCTACTCTAGTCTACTCTAGTCTACTCTAGTCTACTCTACTCTAGTCTACTCTACTCTAGTCTACTCTACTCTACTCTAGTCTACTCTACTCTACTCTAGTCTACTCTACTCTACTCTGCTCTACTCTACTCTACTCTACTGTAGTCTAGTCTACTCTACTCTAGTCTACTCTACTCTACTCTACTGTAGTCTACTCTACTCTACTCTACTCTACTCTACTGTAGTCTAGTCTACTCTACTCTACCCTACTCTACTCTACTCTAGTCTACTCTACTCTACTCTAGTCTACTCTACTCTACTCTAGTCTACTCTAGTCTACTCTACTCTAGTCTACTCTACTCTACTCTAGTCTACTCTACTGTACTCTAGTCTACTCTACTCTACTCTAGTCTACTCTACTCTACTCTAGTCTACTCTAGTCTACTCTACTCTAGTCTACTCTACTCTACTCTAGTCTACTCTACTCTACTCTACTCTAGTCTACTCTACTCTACTGTAGTCTAGTCTACTCTACTCTACTCTACTCTAGTCTACTCTACTCTACTCTAGTCTACTCTACTCTACTCTACTGTAGTCTAGTCTAGTCTACTCTACTCTACTGTAGTCTAGTCTACTCTAGTCTACTCTACTCTAGTATACTCTACTCTACTCTAGTCTACTCTACTCTACTCTAGTCTACTCTACTGTACTCTAGTCTACTCTACTATACTGTACTCTACTCTACTCTACTCTAGTCTACTCTACTCTACTCTAGTCTACTCTAGTCTACTCTACTCTAGTCTACTCTACTCTACTCTACTCTACTCTACTCTACTGTAGTCTAGTCTACTCTACTCTACTCTAGTCTACTCTACTCTACTCTAGTCTACTCTAGTCTACTCTAGTCTACTCTACTCTAGTCTACTCTACTCTAGTCTACTCTACTCTAGTCTACTCTACTCTACTCTAGTCTACTCTACTCTACTCTACTCTAGTCTACTCTACTCTACTCTACTCTACTCTACTGTAGTCTAGTCTACTCTACTCTACTCTACTCTAGTCTACTCTACTCTACTGTAGTCTAGTCTACTCTACTCTACTCTACTGTAGTCTAGTCTACTCTACTCTACCCTACTCTACTCTACTCTACTCTACTCTACTCTAGTCTACTCTACTCTACTCTACTCTAGTCTACTCTACTCTACTCTAGTCTACTCTACTCTAGTCTACTCTACTCTAGTCTACTCTACTGTACTCTAGTCTACTCTACTCTACTCTACTCTAGTCTACTCTACTGTAGTCTACTCTAGTCTACTCTACTCTAGTCTACTCTACTCTAGTCTACTCTACTCTACTCTACTCTACTCTAGTCTACTCTACTCTACTGTAGTCTAGTCTACTCTACTCTACTCTACTCTAGTCTACTCTACTCTAGTCTACTCTACTCTACTCTACTCTACTGTAGTCTAGTCTACTCTAGTCTAGTCTACTCTACTCTACTCTACTCTAGTCTACTCTACTCTACTCTAGTCTACTCTACTCTACTCTAGTCTAGTCTAGTCTACTCTACTCTACTCTACTCTAGTCTACTCTACTGTACTCTAGTCTACTCTACTATACTCTACTCTACTCTACTCTAGTCTACTCTACTCTACTCTACTCTACTCTAGTCTACTCTACTCTACTCTAGTCTACTCTACTCTACTCTACTCTACTCTACTCTACTCTACTCTACTCTACTCTAGTCTACTCTACTCTAGTCTACTCTACTCTACTCTACTCTACTCTACTCTTCTCTACTCTAGTCTACTCTACTCTAGTCTACTCTACTCTACTCTACTCTACTCTACTCTACTCTACTCTACTCTACTCTACTCTGCTCTACTGTAGTCTACTCTACTCTACTCTAGTCTACTCTAGTCTAGTCTACTCTACTCTACTCTACTCTACTGTAGTCTACTCTACTCTGCTCTACTCTATTCTATTCTATTCTATTTTAATGATGGCTCTTTGTAATTATGTTATCCCTGCCTGTTTGTAAGTGCAGCCTGGAGTCTGCGATGTAATGCCAGGCTGTGGTTTCTAATGAACAGCAGGGCAGGACCCTCAGGCTACACTTCAACTTTAAAACATCTATTATTGAGTCCCAGAGAAAAACACTGCAGCGGCCAACGCTGACCTCACAGGAGCTTTACGCTGTTGCTCTCCTCTGTTTTTATCCCCCTTTCCCTCCCTCTTCCCCTCCCTCTATCCCTTGCATCTGGTATCTGTATCCCCCACATGACCGACATTTAGAAGAGAGGAGGTATGTACTGGCTCAAGGCAGAGTGATGTTCTCTTGGATGGTTTGTGTAGTGTTGCTAAAGCGTTACCATAGCGTTAGAAATATTTAGAGATCCACAGGGAAGTTAATCTCTCTGTTTCGCTCTCGCGTTCTCTCTCTCTCTCTCTCTCTCTCTCTCTCTCTCTCTCTCTCTCTCTCTCTCTCTCTCTCTCTCTCTCTCACTCTCTCGCTTGCTCTCGCTCTCGATCTCTGTCTCTCTCTCTCTCTCTGTCGCTCTCGCTCTCGCTCTTGCTCTCTCTCTCTCTCTAGCTCTCTCTCTCTCTCTCTCTCTCTCTCTCTCTCTCTCTCTCTCTCTCTCTCTCTCTCTCTCTCTCTCTCTCTCTCTCTCTCACTCTCTCGCTTGCTCTCGCTCTCTGTCTCTCTCTCTCTCTCTGTCGCTCTCGCTCTCGCTCTCGCTCTTGCTCTCTCTCTCTCTAGCTCTCTCTCTGAATAAAAATGTAAAAGGCCATTATATACTCCATCACCTCCACTACGTGAGGAGTCACTGCCATCACTGCAGTCAAGTGTCTTATTTTATATTAGAGGAGGAGAGAAGTGTGTGTCTGTGTGTGAGAGAGAGAGAGAGAGAGAGGTTTGCTCTGAGTGTGAGTGGGCCTTGCTCTGCTCTGGCCATACTCATCTATGTGTGTGTAATGGATCCCAGTATATCTGCATAAGGTATGGAGGTGGAGGAGAAGTCATTTTGAGCATCCATAGGACAACATCAGAGTAATGAACTAACTATTGACATACTTGAAGACCTGACACTGCTCTATCTCTAAAACGAAAAGCATAGTCCTCTGCAGTGATGTCAACTCAGCAAAAACGTCCTTTCACTGTCAACTGCGTTTATTTTCAGCAAACTTAACGTGTAAATATTTGTATGAACATAAGATTCAACAACTGAGACATAAACTGAACAAGTTCCACAGACATGTGACTAACAGTAATTGAATAATGTGTCCCTGAACAAAGGCGGGGTCTAAATCAAAAGTAACAGTCAGTATCTGGTGAGGCCACCAACTGCATTGAGTAACGCAGGGCATCACCAGATTTGCCAGTTCTTGCTGTGAGATGTTACCCCACTCTTCCATCAAGGCACCTGCAAGTTCCCGGACATTTCTGGGGGGACTGGCCCTAGCCCTCACCCTCCGATCCAACAGGTCCCAGACGCGCTCAATGGGATTGAGATCCGGGCTCTTCGCTGGCCATGGCAGAACACTGACATTCCTGTCTTGCAGGAAATCACACACAGAACGAGCAGTATGGCTGGTGGCATTGTCATGCTGGAGGGTCATGTCAGGATGAGCCTGCAGGAAGGGTACCACATGAGGGAGGAGGATGTCTTCCCTGTAACGCACAGCTTTGAGATTGCCTGCAATGACAACAAGCTCAGTCCGATGATGCTGTGACACACCGCCCCAGACCATGACGGACCCTCCACCTCCAAATCGATCCCGCTCCAGAGTACAGGCCTCGGTGTAACGATCATTCCTGCGACGATAAACGCAAATCTGACCATCACCCCTGGTGAGACAAAACCGCGAATTGTGAGTAAAGAGCACTTTTTTCCAGTCCTGTCTGGTCCAGCAACGGTGGGTTTGTGCCCATAGGCGATGTTTTTGCCGGTGATGTCTGGTGAGGACCTGCCTTACAACAGGGAGGGCAATCAGCTGTCCGTCCTGTCTCCCTGTTGCGCTTTCTTAGGCGTCTCACAGTACGGACATTGCAATTTATTGCCCTGGCCACATCTGCCATCCTCATGCCTCCTTGCAGCATGCCTAAGGCACATTCACGCAGATGAGCAGGGACCCTGGGCATCTTTCTTTTGGTGTTTTTCAGAGTCAATAGAAAGGCCTCTTTAGTGTCCTAAGTTTTCATAACTGTGACCTCAATTGCCTACCGTCTGTAAGCTGTTAGTGTCTTAACGACCGTTCCACAGGTGCATGTTCATTAATTGTTTATGGTTCATTGAACAAGCATGGGAAACAGTGTTTGAACCCTTTACAATGAAGATCTGTGAAGTAATTTGGATTTTTATGAATTATCTTCGAAAGACAGGGTCCTGAATAAGGGACATTTCTTTTTTTGCTGAGTTTTTAACTTTTGTTTTGGTTTGTTTACAAGAGCTGTGTGTTTTAATCCCTCTGTACTCATTCCTACTAATAGTGATGATCTGAACACAGAAGTCAGGTATTTTCAGGTTAAACTCAGGGTGGTAAATGAATCTCCTCGCCGCAATGGTGATGAAGGATGTTTGGTGTTATTTGTATCTGCGTGTTTTGAGTGTTTTGTCAAAAGTAGGCGAGTAGTTTTGCTTGCCTGGTAGATTTGTACACTCCCCTGGGAGCCACGGCCCAGTAAGATACTGCAGTTGCTCGACATAATTAGACCGGGAAGGTCCTTGTAAACTCATTAATATCTCGGCTGGGCTAAACCGGCTCGGTGGTTGTTCTTGGCAAAGAAACGGACAGATTTTTTAAAGAGGGAGATGTGGAGAAACGTCACTTTTAAGTCGCCTTCCAAGGGGTTGTTGGAAACAACCACAGACAGAGACATTGACCTACAATGGAGAGTCGTTTGGTATGAGTTTGATGCTGTTCTGCGTCAGTAGCTTTGGAATTTCCGCTAAGGAACAACATTTTGTTGTTATGGTCATAATGATATACTCAGTTTGTTTCTGAACACTACGTTTCCTGTTTGGTGAGAGTGAGTTCTTCTCCTCTTTCTTCAGTATCTCCGTCAACGTTGATTCGTTGATTCGTTGATTGCAGTCAGAGCCTGGTTGAAGTCCGACTCAAACGATACTTTTTAAAACACAAGACGTTTGTGCTGAAACATTCCGTTCCTGGTTGATTTGGCTTGGCCCAGTGATGTACGACTCATACTAAGACAAACTCTGCACCACATGTTGGTCATGAAACCATGCTTAAATCTGGCAACTTGGCACGTGTAGCCCACCTGTCAGCAACGTGGCCTCACTTCACCTTTACTCAGCCAGCCGTCATCATCCTCTGTGCCAACATGGTCTGTGCCAGATTATGAAAGATCTCTTATGACATAAAAGCAGAACATGTGACTGTGTGTGGATGTTGTTCAAGCAGATTCCCTGTATACAGAGCAGACCTCTAGACACAGTTAAACCCTGCCACACCTGCACACACACTGCCTCCTCTCCTGCTCCCTATCCCTGGGGTGGACATCATTACTCAGATTAAAACCAGTTAATGCGCTCTGCATTGTTTTAAGACCTGGGAGAGGCCAAAATGGACACACACAAAATATCTTATTTTCATCTCTCTCTCCCTCTCTCTCGCTCTCTCTCTTTTAAATGAATACCCATTGTTCTCTCTCTCTTTCTCTCTCTCTCTCTCTCTCTCTCTTTTAGATGAATACCTATTGTTTTTGGTAAGCGGGGATGGTCCCTTAGGCGGTATGTGTGTGTGAGTGTCTCTGAAACGTGTATGTGTTTCTACACTGTGTGTGTGTGTGTGTGTGTGTGTGTGTGTGTGTGTGTGTGTGTGTGTGTGTGTGTGTGTGTGTGTGTGTGTGTGTGTGTGTGTGTGTGTGTGTGTGTGTGTGTGTGTGTGTGTGTGTGTGCGCGCGCGCGCATGTGTCCATGTGGGCAGGGCAGTGGCATCCCATTAGTCTTATTTGTTGTAGAGCAGGGTTCCTGTGGATTACTCATGGCCTAAAGTGCTATGCCCTTTCATTAACCTTGGCTCCCAGTCGCTTCATTTAATACAAAACAAATTCCTAATCTGGGCCTGCTAAACAGCGTTTCAGCCTGTATATTACTGTCTCATATTGCCTTGGGTTGCCACTCGCCAGATCCCTAATTACGCTCCCAACACCTCCCTTGCTCCCTCTATGCGTCTATCATTATTTTAAATGTATTTTGATTGATTTGTGTCAGCTTTAACTGTGCTTTCTGCCGGATCGATAAATAAAGATCAATACTTTAATGTTTTCTTCAGAACCTTTATTAAAAAATAGATTGGCTGTAAAGAGGGCTGAATTACGGAGAGGACTGCCTACTTCCAACGCATGTCAACTGGAATCTAATTGAACAACGTTGAACCACTTGAGATCAGCTGAAGAAATGGAGGCAGGATGCAGAGAGAGTGAGAGACAGCGAGGGGCAGAGAGAGTGAGAGAGAGAGACAGCGAGGGGCAGAGAGAGTGAGAGAGTGACAGCAAGAGTTAGAGAGAGTGAGAGAGAGAGACAGCGAGGTGCAGAGAGAGAGTGAGAGAGAGAGACAGCGAGAGGCAGAGACAGTGTGAGAGAGAGACAGCGAGAGGCAGAGAGAGAGTGAGAGAGAGAGACAGCGAGAGGCAGACAGTGTGAGAGAGAGACAGCGAGAGCATGAGACAGTGTGAGAGAGAGACAGCGAGAGGCAGAGAGAGTGAGAGAGAGTCAGCGAGGGGCAGAGAGAGAGTGAGAGAGAGAGACAGCGAGGGAGGGAAAGAAAAGAAAGACTGCAGCTCAGAGCAGGCTGAGAGATCACAGTTTTTGTGATGCACGGCTTTACTTCAAGGGTTCCATCAGAACTTTTTTTTACCCTTCAGATTTACCTTCACATCTACAATAGGCTGTAGAGAGGATGTTTATGGTTAAATAAAAGGATGGTCTAAATACGATAGTGGGCCCTCTGGTTTTAAACCAAGTTTAGATTTTTCCCCTGTGGGCTCGAGATGATACGATTCAGGTCATGGAGAACTAAAGGTCATAGATCAAAACATTTAAACCTCAGCCCCATATAAGCCAGAGCCTTTTTCCTCAGAGCTAAAATCTTACATGGTACTGCTGCAAGACTACATACCAATGGTGGTTATGAATGTTACTGTGCTTTAGCTTCGCCAGGGGAGGGGGTGTTTGTTGGCAGACAACCCCCCTCCCCCGCTATGCACCTAGCTCAGGTGCCCTTGTTCCCTACCCTCACACAACTCCAACCCACCCTCCCGGGACAGTGCCCAATGTGGCGGTCGTAGAGTGTGTGTGTGTGTTTGGCTCTGCGCGCGTGTTTGTATGCGTGAGTGCGTGCACACACCTGTTTGTGTGTATGTGTGTGTATCATTGTGTGTGTGCGTGCGTGTGCATTCTTGTCAGCGTATGCTTGCATGTGTGATTGTATGTGTTTGTATGGTACAGCTGTGGCCCCTCTATCCAGCTTTAGCTCCGTTGGGAACAGGGGGTTAAGACAACAGAGCAACTGAGGCTCCCCCTCTCCCCTCTCCCTGGGCGTACCCCTGGTCCCTAGCTTCTTTAAATGGGCCAGTTTGACCCAGCCCAGACACACGTGAAGGTGCACGGTGCTACTGTGATTAATTACAGGGTTACAGCCATGCTGACATCATCATAGTGCACCGGGCTTGGGCTCTCAACCCACTGAAGGGCAGACACATATAGACAAACACACACACGAACACACACACACACTTTGCTTCTTATGTTATAAAAGGGGGAGGTCAGCTGTGAATCTAACCACCAAACAATTCCACTTCAAGGTCTATAGGTTATCATTCCTAACTCATAGGTGCAGGTGAAGTGTTCAAGAACAATTCGACCACATCAGACTAAAAGTTTGCTGAATTGAATCTAAGCTCCAGGGGCCAGACATTGGTGACCATGGCCTTTTATCCTCCTGTGTCCTCTTTCCTCCGTCCTCTCTCGCCTCCTTTTGAAAAAGGTCAAAGCTAATCGAGGAGAGTCGGCGAGGAGAGTGAACGTGGATGGAAATGCGCTTGCTTGAAATGAGACATTCCTTCTCCACTCGTGCGTCATTAGGTAGGTTATATGTAAAGGGCTGGGTCCCAAAATACATTTCTAAAGTGATCAAAACAATTTCAGTTCGTTGTGCAAGACATTTTATAGATAAAACAATAAGTAGCACATTATTTTTTAAATGTGTGCATGTTTTTCTCTGGTAGGATACACATGGGTATCCTCGATGAAAGGTGGCTATCGAGGAGGTCTTCCATTTGCCTATTAAATGAATTCACACACACCTCGACCACTCTACCATTTATCGGTTTCCGGGTCATGGAGGAGAGAGGACAAAGGACGGTCTTTTGCCCGAACGAGAATCTCCCCATGTCTAACGCTGGGTGTAATTACATTAAATGTATGTCATGTACATGTGCCTGTGTGCTCAGTGGTCAATAAACAAAAGAAGCGTGTACATTCACATGTCCACTGACCAGAAGTGAACCGGGTCAGGTCTGCCCAACCAGGTTAAGCCCATCTGGGGCGCCATGGCAACAGCAGGGGCCCGGCCCTGTCTCGTGGGATTAAAATGCTCTTATTGTTATTTGTGTCATTGTCGGCATAGAACAAGCCGTCCCCTATCACCTCCCATTACACTACACTGTGATTAATCTTTTGTACAGGGCACCGTCTGTACAGGCTAAAAAGCATGGTCGCCCACGTCAGCCAGACAACGCCACTCAGTTTATTACTATTTGTTCCCCTCTTTTGTTTCTTTTTCACCTATTTCCTCAGACATCTTAAAATGTTAATTATGGACAAGTGTAATTGATATTTGTATCGATCTTTAGTTGAAGTTTGTTTTTTATTCTCCTGGTATCTCCATGGCTTTGGCCTTGTAGTTGTGCCTATAGCTCCAGCCAGGTCACCCGTGATACAAGTCAGTATTCGACGTCCATCCATGTCTGAGGACGCTGGGGATGATGTGGAAACCGGCCACTAGGGGCAACAGTGAGCGCTGTTACCTTCAAGTAGGTTTTGGTTTTGCCAAGGCGTTGTGGACGGGGATGGCGGATGGTCGTAAGCATCTGCCTGTAGTGCCAAACGTTGCAAGTTTGAATCCAGAGATAGAAAGTCGTTTTTGAGATTTTTGTTTTAAGCCCAAACCTTAACCCTTAACCATTCACAGTTCATGCCTAACCTTAACCCTTACCTTAACCATTTGCAGTTAATGCCTAACCTTAAGATTCTGGAGTTAATGCCAGAACGTAACCCTAACTTTAAAAATGTTGAGTTAATGCCTAAAGTTGACAAACACTTATAAATGTTACGCTTGCAACAACTTCAACATGTGACCTTGGAGAAACATGGATGAATATGTCATTCTGAAGTGAGAATGTGCGAGCTAGTTGATAGCACGCCCTGTGGTCTATAGTCGTACAACCTGTCGGTCTGTCCATGCTTGGAATACCACAGTTGGGCTGAACTGCTGTACCATGGGACAGAGAGAACAATGTCAAGGTCTCTACTGAGGCTGTGTTAAGCCTATTGTCCAACCCTTTGTCTTAAGATGCTCCTCTTTTTGAATGGTAACACTTAACATGAGTTAATGCACCAGTGAAACTAATGCATGAAAATGAAACGTCCATCTCTGTTTGTCCTGGTCTGTTTTCAGCCTATAGGTGATGATGCACCTCTTCTTAGGCCAGCTGTCAGCTATACCATTGGATCCTGGTCAGGTCCCTGTTTGTAATGTGATTGGAGTTTTGGTTTGATTTATTGAGGCACATGAGTTTGCCAACTCTGGTCTGATTTCCTGTCCAATTAGCCTTAGAGGACATTCCGAGGAGGAGTGAGTTGGCGCGTAGAGGATGCTTTTGAGATTTGTCCATCTCATTGGACCCACACACACACACTGAGGGCCGTGGCGAGGGGGTTAAGCTGGCGAGAGTGTCAGAGGCTACACACAACCGGCTTTAGTGCATTTTGTTGTAATGGCGTCCCAGTTGCCATGTCAGAAATCAATTCTAACTGGGAACCGGTGAGCACGGAGAGGTCAAGGCTTCGACTGCCTAAATATTTTATCTCAGAAACACGTCTGGAGCTTTTAAAGATGTGCTCTGCCCTCCTTTCTCCCTGCTACACACACACACACACACACACACACACACACACACACACACACACACACACACACACACACACACACACACACACACACACACACACACACACACACACACACACACACACACACACACACACACACACATACACACACACAGGCTCGGACGACACTGCTTTTGAGTCCTGGCCTGGGTCAGGGCCTGGTTAAAATCAATTTTGATCAATTATTAAGAGTGCTGGTATCTTTGTGAGGCTGAAAAGGCAGCTGGTGGATGCAGTGTGCTCTGCTCGCTGATAAAGTCTACTTTTTATTTAGTTTATTACTGCTTCCTTGGATAACTCTCAACCCCGGAGAAATCTTCAAACTGCAACCCAGAGTTACTCTTCTTAGAGGCCTGGACCATCACTATATTTGATGTGTGCATGTGTGAGTGCTCTGATTGTCTTCTCCATGTTGTTATGTTTTTGTGGTGTGGTTTTCATATAAGTCCTTATAAACCTCACCTGCACACCATTTTGACCCGTTTTTTACATGGACTGTTTTTGTATTTCACTTTGGTGCAAATAAATAATCATGTTTTCTCAGGTTCCTTGGCCTTTGGAATAACCTCATTGGAGTTCGGAGGAGTTGCGGACAGAGAGAAAGGCGAGGGAAGGGAAGAGGGGAAGAGTGAGAGGGAAGAGTGAGGGGAAGAGTGAGGGGGAAGAGTGAGGGGGAAGAGTGAGAGGGAAGAGTGAGGGGGAAGAGTGAGAGGGAAGAGTGAGGGTGAAGAGTGAGATGGAAGAGTGAGAGGGAAGAGTAAGGGGGAAGAGTGAGGGGGAAGAGTGAGAGGGAAGAGTGATGGAGAAGAGTGAGAGGGAAGAGTGAGGGGGAAGAAAGGGAACGAGAGAAAGAGGGGAAGGTAGTGAGAAACCCTGGGTGAGAGTGGCAGGAAGGGAGAGTGAGTGAAGTCCAGAGTGAGAATGTGATTGGTAGAGGAAAGAGGGAGGGATGGAGATGAGGGAAGAGTGTGTGGGTTTGGTTGAACAAGAGAACTGTAAGTACCAAGGGGAAAACAGGGGGAAAAACAGTAACCAGCCAATGGAAATTGTTGCCAAATTAGACTTGCCCATGCAGACCTTACCTCTGCCATCCTACACACGGACACACATTGATCAGATCAGAAGGGGAAAAAATATCTTTGGTTGCTGTTTTCTCTTCAGTACTCATGGTAAAGCTAAACGTTACCCCAAGTAACCAATTCATCCTGAAATGACCTGGGCGAGAGAACCAAATCTCAGAGAGTGAGAGTGAGAGTGTGTGTGGATGCGTCCGTGCGTCATGATTGAGACGTGAGGTTCACTGCACTTCTGCACCATCTCCTTTTAGGACGAGACTAGTTGTGGCCATACTGACCCAGGTGTGTGCCGATAACCAATCAATGGCCTGGACTTAAGAGTGATCACAGAGGACGAGAGTGACACGCACACACACACACTCCTTGGTCGATGGGCCCCTGGGCTGACCTGAAAGGCGTCACATCTGAAAAGCATGCCGTTCCACTCTGATGAGCAATCTGCCTCATCAAAAGCCCTTTTTTCCAATCAATAAGGCTTTCAACTGGGGACTCTTCCCTGGCAGGCCACAGTCCGCACCACACTCCCCTGGTGGGCAGGCCGCTTTTTGTGTGTCTGTGTGTGTATTTATGTGTGTGTGTGTGTGTCCATTGTACAGATGCCATGTGGAGGTCTGACTAAAGAACTCTTTGCAAAAGCGATGGCAGCTTCCTCCTCGAGGTCCTTATGAGATGAGAGAGCCATTGTGTCAGCGAAGGACACAGCACTCTGTTCGCAGTACAATATCAACTCAACTGGACACTTGGACATGTTTGTGTGTGTTTGTGTGCGTGTGTGTGTATAGCTGTGCTGAGTATTCTCTGTCAGTCAGTTAGTCCTTGGCTATCACTGGAGAACACTGAATTAATCTCCGATCTCCCCCATTCAACGAGTCCCCCGAGGTTGGCTAATTAACCTAATAAAACACTAATAGAACCGTTTCCAAAGGTAAATTTAATTTACTTGTCAGCGTTGTACATCAATAGGAATAAGGAGCGTGGGTACTTAGCCGTCTTTGTTAGCTAGCGGTTGGCGCTAGCAGACATTACAGTCAAGTAAATAGAGGCCTCTTATGCCTCCTGTCACCAGTCGCAGAGAAACGATAGCAAAAAGGATGGTGGGAGTGGGGGATGAACCGCACGACAGATTAGCTCAATATTTATCTCAATCGACGAGGGCACATTTTTCTTCGAGGGCACTGCCGCCCGTCACACACTTTCCCCCGTCTTCACTGCCACGCTGCAACCTGTTAATAGAGCCAGCTAATGTTTTAATAAATTTGATTAAGAAGATTGACACCCTTTTGATTGTAATGGGGGTTTAAACAAACGGCGTTCAGATGGAATAATCATAAAAGCCAAGCGAGACTGGAAAAGGAGGTGTAGGAGGATAGGTCCTTATCGTTTACGGCTCTCCTCTCTCCTGGCCATTAAGTCTCCTCTCGTTACTGCCTCTCTCCCTATGGCAGGGTAATGACCTGCAATCACCACCAAGTGAATCACTATTAAAAGACCTTGGCCCAGCACAGAGGGAACGCTCTTAAAGGCACATTAAAACACATGGGAGGTAGTCTCCGCTCTAGTTATTATAGATCTATAGATATATAACAAGCCCCTCGCCAGTTTTTTTTAATTGTATTTCATTTTTTACAGTGGTGGATTTAGGCCCTGGGGACTGGGCTCAGAGAGAGAAGAGAGACAGATAGGGAGGATGCTGTTGCTTTCATGGCTTCTGATGAGGCGGGTGTCAGAGAGAGTGAGAGTCTGTGGAACTATGTCAGGACTTTATGTGGAGTCCAGGCATCTGCATGACCTCTAGTTCATTTGGGTCCTTTGAACTTTCATAAATGACATTTTTCAAACTTAGTGATCATACTTGTTCATGGTTTGTCCATGAACGCCTTGGAATGTACAATAACTCTTTGCGTAATTTACATAGTCATGTCATTGTGTATGTAAATGAATAACTCCCTTGTAGTTTCTGTATAATTACCTCGTTGTAATGTAGTTTAAAGTATCTCCCTCATGTTGGCTCTCTGGACAGAGCACAGGGAGATACAGTATATCTCTGCTGTTTTACAGTAGAGCTAATTCTGCTGTTTAAATATAATATACCACCGCTGCCTATTAGCTTTGGACAAGGCTTCTCCTCCTCAAATGAATTAATAAAGGCTATTTATAAGGAATGTTAACTAACAATTTAATGATTTGTGGGCAGCAGCCCAGCTGATGAAATAATAATTATAGTTTGTTCCTGTGGAGTGGGCTTTGGAGACTCCACTAGAATGCAAAGTGAGTGTCTGTTCTGTACGAGCCACGGATACAGTAGTCTATAAATGCTGAGTACAGTACACTATATTACAGTACAGTAGATTCAATGCAATAACACTGAACTTACTAAAGGTTCTCATTTCGGTTTAATATGATAATTGCCGTTTCTGCTCTTGTTAGTATAGTTTATTTGTGAGAAACCAGGCCAAGGATACTGAACATTTGTTTGGTTAATATAGAGATGCCAGAAATGTGGACGATCTATGCTTCTAGTGAACTCATTCACATACATTGCCACATGAAAACGCGCTACACAAAATTCCTACACACATATAAGAACTTCCAAAAACATCTGCACACACACACACACACACACACACACACACACACACACACACACACACACACACACACACACACACACACACACACACACACACACACACACACACACACACACACACACACGGCCCACATTATTAAATGCCATTTTATTGAATCTGAAACACTTTTCTCATTCTGGCTGAATACGGCCCTAATCAATATTTTTTATATTAGCAACAGTTTAACCAAGCGAGGGAAGGTCATGATGCCAATTATCTCTCTCACACACGTGTGTGAACTGACTACTGAGTGCTGTCCTGGCCCCATTTACCCAACATTGACATGGTTTGGAGAACACTGAGTTATGTATGCTATGTGTACAATCAGAGGCAAGTTATTTCAAGGCTCTCCCTGTGCAGTGTATCAAGGCCTCAAAGGGAAATCTTGATCATATGGGAAGATGAGGCCACAGTGGCAGAGCTGGATCCGTGTACGTTTCTACAGAGCCAGGTAAGTGAATCTATTCACCTTATCCATTGGGGCTGTGTCGTGGTCACGGTGAATGGTGTTGTCTAACAAGGACAAGTACGAGTTGATTTCAACTACTTTTCTGAGAACTGGCCAAATCTTTGTACAGTACTTGTCCTTGTTAGACAACCCCATTCACCGTGCCCACGACACAGCCCCTGTGGATAAAGGGAATAGATACACTTACCTGGCTCTGTAGAAAATGACACGGCTCTAGCTCTGCTGTTGTGGCCTCATCTCCTCGTATGATCAAGTTTTCCCTTTGAGGCCTTGATACACACTGCACAGGGACAGACACACAGAGGGAGAAAGAGAGTGTAAGATGAACGCAAGAAGCGACAGAGCTAGGAAGATGGGAGATACTGAAAACCCCGGAAAGAAGAGAGGTGGTGAGAGATAGAAGGAAAGCGAGGGAGATGCTCTGTATGTTCTCTCACTGGAGGCTGCGTGCGTCTTTCATATGTCCCTCCGGAGTTTGGAGGAGAGCAGAGGAGAGGAGTGAGAGAGGAACATCTGAGTCTCCTGTGTGTCTCTGCCACCTCTGGGCCACCACTCTGCCTGCTGGCTTTAATTCAATTCTAATGGAATGGAAATGGATATCTCTGCTCCCCCTGGGGAGGGAGAGAGAGAAAGAGAGAGGGTCAGGGAGAGATAGAGAGAGGGAAATAAAGAGGAGAAGGTTGGATTGGAGATGAGCATACAAGAGAGGAGGAGAGTAGAGAAGAGGTTTATTGTTCTGGATTCCCTAAGTTCTGTACAGTATTGAAGACACGCTGTCACCAAGTACATATTCTTAGTCCTGGTACTGTCTGTCTGTCTTAATCCAACCTGCATCCTGAGCCTATGTATCTGTCTGTCTGTCTGTCTGTCTGTCTGTCTGTCTGTCTGTCTGTCTGTCTGTCTGTCTGTCTGTCTGTCTGTCTGTCTGTCTGTCTGTCTGTCTGTCTGTCTGTCTGCCTGTCTGTCTGTCTGTCTGTCTGTCTGTCTGTCTGTCCGTCCGTCCGTCCGTCCGTCCGTCCGTGTGTTTGCCTCTCTCCCTGTCTCCCCTGTGTGTGTGTGTGTGTTTGTGTCACATACTGTGTGTGTATTTTGTGCGACAGCCACATGGAGTCAGTGTGAACTGTGGCAGAGCTCATTCTCTCAGAGGCATCACACTCCACAGCAGCAGGGACCCATTTACATAGTAATGAAACCACACACACACCTGCACACACACACACGTACACGGGATGAGCCTGTTACTGTGATGGTGATTAATGCTTCATATTGTTATTAACATTGTTGATGTTATTAGTATAATAATGATATGTATTTTAGGTGTACTACTGGTTGCCATAGTAAATGTAGCAGCAGAATGAATAGTAGTAGTGTTCTGTGTGTGTATGTGTGAGAGAGATACAGAGAGTGTTGCTGCAGCCTTTCTACTCTCTGATATAGATAGCAATGACCCCTCGCTCACTGTGCCGACTCCATGCTGGGAATTCCATCTAACCAGAAAAACAAGGGGAGATTGTTATGCAAATTAATATGTGGGGGTATCGAAAAATAGTGATGTTTGTGTCTGTGTATGTGAGAGAGAGAGAGAGAAAGAGAGAGAGAGAGAGAGAGAGAGAGAGAGAGAGAGAGAGAGAAATGGGGACTACCTAGGGGGAGCATAAAAAGGGGGAAATCAGAATGGTTGCACTCTGCAGTGCAAAGATAGACCTGTTGTACTTGTAACCAGAATGATGAATATTTTTCAAAGCATGGTGAACACACACCAGCCAGGTCACCTGTGATACAAGTCAGTATTTGACGTCCATCCATGTCTGAGGACGTCAGGAGATGATGTGGAAACAGGCCACTAGGGGCAACAGTGAGCGCTGGTACCTTCAAGTAGGTTTGGGTTTTGGTAGGGTATTGTGGACAGGGATGGGCGTACACATCTGGTGCCAAAGGTTGCATTTTCAAATCCAGCGATAGAAAGTTGTTTTGGAAATGTTTGTTTTAAGCCTAAACCTTATACCTTACCTTAACCATGTGGAGTTAATATTTAACGTTAAGATTTCGGAGTTCATGCCTAAACTTAACCTTATTTTTTTTTTTTACTTTGGTAGAACTTCTAAATTTGACGTTTGAGAAACATGGATGAACGTCTACTTCTGACGTGAGACTGTGAGAGTTAGTTGCACAAACACCCTGCACTGTATACAGCAGAATCAACAGTAAAGAGAGTAGGGGAGACAGTGAGTGTAAACGCAGGTAACTTACTGTTTAATTTTCAAATCAATCCACTGCTGCTTCACTGAGTAGAAAACAATGGTTTTCTCTCTCTCTCTCTCTCTCTCTCTCTCTCTCTCTCTCTCTCTCTCTCTCTCTCTCTCTCTCTCTCTCTCTCTCTCTCTCTCTCTCTCTCTCTCTCTCTCTCTCTCTCTCTCTCTCTCTCTCTCTCTCTCTCTCTCTCTCTCTCTCTCTCTCTCTCTCTCACTTTGCATGCGAAAGATCGTGAAAACATTGCTCTGGCATTGGTGATCTGGTTACCAGACTTTGCCAGACTCTAGTGTCACCCCAACGTTATTAGAAAGCAGATTGGATATTGGGTGATCGCATGTGGACATTGCAGTACCTTGAAGAAATGATGATGCTCTGAACCTGTGTATCAAGACTCCATAATTGCATCTAATAATTACAAGGGCATGTATTATTGTGCAACACTGTCACACAAGATATTTACTGGAAGTGGATCATGATCCTGTGTTGTTGACTTGCTCAGGTTGCGTCTGTCTCGGTGCCATGCTGGACGTGCTGGCTATGAGCGTGGGGACTGGTCCAAACACTCCTCTTCTCTGCCAGGCAGGAAAGTGCCAAGATACCACCACAAGGCCATTAGCCCTCTAGGGTATGCCAAGAGGGGGTTGGACATTCATACTGTAGGCCAATGGTTTAAATGGGTGCCAAATACCTCAACAAAGGAATGACATATTTCATGAGGTAGTGCTGCTAAACAATGGAACTATTGCCAGGGCGAATTTTTGTATACAGTAGTTGACCATTTGTTAATAGTAAAACATATTCAACAGTGGTTTCCACATGGTTATCCACCAAACATTTGATATTGCTGCAATAACGTCTGTATGAAAATTGAGAGAAAAGTTTACACTTTTTAAATTTACGAACACATCTGTAAAATGTAAAACTAAGCTTGTCTGTATGAACTGTAAACGCTTCATTCAACAAACCCTCTATCAAATTCCCTTTTTCCAAAATGAGCTAATAATTTAAATGAATGAAATATTTGTTACAATGCGTAACCAGGGAGGATACGGTTCACCAGAATCCATTGGCTCTATTTTCGTTTTCAAGCTCCACCAAATTCCCATCATAATTATGTCAATATCGAGGCAAACGCAAACACACTTCCATTTCCGACAAAATGTAATATGTGTAATGCGGATAAAAATGAGATCCCCGTCCTCCTCTTCCTGCTCCCCCCACCCCACCATCACCCCTCCTTTCTCCCAATAAAAGTTTTGGCAGGCCTGAGCTGTTGTAATTGGCAGACGGTTGCCGTGCCGATAGACTCCCCCGTCCTGTGGGTCAAGAGTAATTTACTGAACAGCTAAACGCCCTAGCTGTTTTTTCTTCCCGGCGTCCATATTGGAATTCCCATCCAGGCTGTATTACAAGGCAAGATGATGGCTTAATCCCCTGTTAATTAGAATAACATCTCCGGCAGCTGAGGCTGAGGGGCCGCTAATGCAGAGTTCCGGAGCTCCCTCCGGAGAGCCTGCCTGGCTGACTTGCTGAGGCCCAGAGAGGAGGGCTTGGCGTGGGCACAGAGAGCTGGAAAGGGAGTGGGGCCTTGGATGTGCTCTGGACGAGGCGTGAAAGGCTGTTTAATCCGCTGTTGATGACTCTTGTGGGCTGATGGGGCTGCCTAGTGTTGGCACGTCTGGCCAATCCACCATGATCTGGGTCAAAGCAAGATGGAAGGACGATTGAGTGTGTCCTCAAAGGTGTTTAAATGGTGTACTAGCACACCTGTGATAAGGGTGCATGCACTTTTACAAAGTAATGTTGCAGATACTCCTTTGGTTGGAATCATAGTATGAAGCTGAAGAGCTTTGTTTAACAGTTAGGCTTGCCATGAAAATTGTGTGTGTGTGTGTGTGTGTGTGTGTGTGTGTGTGTGTGTGTGTGTGTGTGTGTGTGTGTGTGTGTGTGTGTGTGTGTGTGTGTGTGTGTGTGTGTGTGTGTGTGTTGTTGTGTGTGTGTGTGTGTGTGTGTGTGTGTGTGTGTGTGTGTGTGTGTGTGTGTGTGTGTGTGTGTGTGTGTGTGTGTGTGTGTGTGTGTGTGTGTGTGAGTGCATGCTGAGTTCGTGCATACGTGCACACGTGCATGTGTGTCCATGGCTTTCTGGTGAAATTCCATCATGTAGTGCCCCTAGCGTATGTCATGACCACACTCCAATGAGTGACAAATCAAAAAGCTGAGACAGTGTTGTCCTAATGATTCTCCAACATCCCGTGCAATTATTACTAAAATAGGAGCTGCAATCAAACTGTGTCAACGGTTCCTCCAAACACCATGATACACCAGGAGTCATTTTATGACAGTGACGGTCCACTGTTGGTCCCTTCCAGGAGCGGAGAATAGGAAGAATAAGAGCCATCATTCATGTCTCTCCCTCGTTACTGTACTTACAGTGGGTACTCAGACAGTCATTAGAGGGAAGTAGTCTGGATAAATCGGAGCTAGCCCTCTTTTCTGCTTCTTCCTCTACCCAGCCTCCTGGAAAGACACAAACAGCAGGGGATTATCCCCCAGCCCCCTGCTGCTACTCTACCTGTGTGTCTGAGAGAGAGAGACAGAGACAAAGGGAGAGAGGGAAAGAGCGAGAGAGAGAGACAAAGAGAGAGAGAGAGAGAGAGAGAGAAGAGAGAGAAAGAGACAGAGCGAGAGAGAGAGAGAGAGGGGGAGAGAGAGGGACAGAGAGAGAGAGACAAAGAGAGGGAAAGAGAGAGACAAAGAGAAAGACAGACAAAGATAGAGAGATACAAAGAGAGTGACAGAGAGGGAGAGAGCGACGAAGAGAGCGAGAGAGAGATACTCATCTGACACACTTAAAAACATGGTTCACTCACATGTTGTATTGTGTGTATTGTTGTGAAATTGTTAGATATGACTTTTTAGATATTACCGCACTGTTGGAGCTAGAAACACAAGCATTTCGCTACACCCACAATAACATTAGCTAAACACGTGTATGTGACCATTCTAGTGTATGTGATTTACATGGTTCCCGGCACTGTCTGAGCAAGATTCTCTGAAATAATGAAAATGACTCATTTTTTTATGTTACACAAGGGGAACAATGGAGGTTCCCATGAATATGTTTTAGTCTGTCTTTGGCTCCAGTCTCAGCTACCTGAACATAAAATCATCTTTTCACCACATGGTTGTGTTTCACGTCAGTATGCATCCAATCAATTAGATCTGACCATAATAAGCTTGCCTAAGCAATCACCAAGATAGCTACTATTGCCATATATTTCTCCATAATGTTTCACATCTGTACTTGGTTGAGTCAAAACTACAGCCCACTGATGATACTACAGCTTGAAATAGGGGCAGAATATAATGATATTCAGTTGTAGTAAAGACAAGCCATATGACGAGGTTAATGCTAGATTATTTGCTAAGGTACTGCCTTGAAGTACATGTACAGTGACTTCGGAAAGTATTCAGACCGAATGGATTACATTTTAAAAATCCTCAGCAACCTACACACAATACCCCATAATGACAAAGTGAAAACATGTTTTTTGCAAATGTATTTAAAATAAAAACAGAAATACCTTAAGTATTCAGACCCTTTGCTATGAGACTCAAAATTGAGCCCAGGTGCATCCTGTTTCCATTGATCATCCTTGAGATGTTTCTAAAACTTGCTTGGAGTCCACCTGTGGTAAATTCAATTGATTGGACATGATTTGGAAAGGCACACACCTGTCTATGTATATAAGGTCCCACAGTTGACAGTGCATGTCAGAACAAAAACCAAGCCATGAGGACAAAGGAATTGTCCGTAGAGCTCAGAGACAGGACTGTGACGAGGCAAAGATCTGTCTGTAGCATTGAAGGTCCCCAAGAACACAGTGGCCTCCATCATTCTTAAATGGAAAAAGTTTGGAACCACCAAGACTCTTCCTAGAGCTGGCTGCCCGGCCAAACTGAGCAATCGTGGGAGAAGGGCCTTGGTCAGGGAGGTGACCAAGAACACCATGGTCACTCTGACAGAGCTCTAGAGTTCCTCTGTGGAGATGGGAGAACCTTCCAGAAGGACAACCATCTCTGCAGCATTCCCCCAATCAGGCCTTTATGGTAAAGTGGCCAGATAAGATTCTCTGGTCTGATGAAACCAAGATTGAACTATTTGGCATGAATGCCAAGCGTCACGTCTGGAGGAAACCTGGTACCATCCCTACGGTGAAGCATGGTGGTGGCAGCATCATGCTTTGGGGACTGGGAGACTAGTCAGGATCGAGGCAAAGATGAAAAGAGCAAAGTACAGAGAGATCCTTGATGAAAACCTCCTCCAGAGCGCTCAGGACCTCAGACTGGGGCGAACATTCACTTTCCAACAGGACAACAACCCTAAGCACACAGCCAAGACAACGCAGGAGTGGCTTCGGGACAAGTCTCTGAATGTCCTTGAGTGGCCCAGCCAGAGCCCGGACTTGAACGTGATCGAACATCTCTGGAGAGACCTGAAAATAGCTGTGCAGCAACGCTCCCCATCCAACCTGACAGAGCTTGAGAGGATCTGCAGAGAAGAATGGGACCAACTCCCCAAAAACAGGTCTGCCAAGCTTGTAGTGTCATACCCAAGAAGTCTCAATGCTGTAATTGCTGCCAAAGGTGCTTCAACAAAGTACTGAGAAAAGGGTCTGAATACTTATGCCAATGTTATATTTCAGTTGTTTATGTTTAGTAAATTAGCAAACATTTCTAAATACCTGTTTTTGCTTTGTCATTATGGGGTATTGTGTGTAGAACAATTGAATCAATTTTAGAATAAGTAACGTAGCAAAATGTGGAAAATGTCAAGGGGCCTGAATACTTTCCGAATGCACTGTATATATAGCACTGTATATATAAGCTACCTCTTAAATGGCCATGTCATGAAAGTACTGTGGGAGCATGTAAATTCAACATGAGTTTGCATGTTTATCAGTATGAATACGATACTGATAATGTGTGTCACGTTTGATTAAACAATTTAATAATAAGAATAATATGTTTTATTTCACGTTTTCAAGTTTGAAGTTTTAATGTCACCTGCACAAGTACAGTGAAATGCCTTTCTTAGAAAGAGGGAGAAAGAGAGAGGGAGAGGGAGAGAGGGAGAGGGAGAAAGGGAGAGGGAGAAAGAGAGGGAGAGAAAGAGAAAGAGAGAGGGAGAAAGAGAGAAGGAGAGGGAGAAAGAGAGAGGGAGAGGGAGAAATAGAGAGGGAGAAAGAGAGAGGGAGAGGGAGAAAGAGAGAGGGAGATGGAGAAAGAGAGAGGGAGAAAGAGAGAGGGATAGGGAGAAAGTGAGATGGAGAAAGATAGAGGGAGAGGGAGAAAGAGAGGGAGAGAAAGAGAAAGAGAGAGGGAGAAAGAGAGAAGGAGAGGGAGAAAGAGAGAGGGAGAGGGAGAAATAGAGAGGGAGAGGGAGAAAGAGAGAGGGAGAGGGAGAAAGAGAGGGAGAGAAAGAGAGAGGGAGAAAGAGAGAAGGAGAGGGGGAGAGGGAGAAAGAGAGAGGGTGAGGGAGAAAGAGAGAGGGAGATGGAGAAAGAGAGAGGGATAGGGAGAAAGTGAGAGGGAGAGGGAGAAAGAGAGAGGGAGATGGAGAAAGAGAGGGGGAGAGGGAGAAAGAGAGATGGAGAGGGAGAGAGGGAGAAAGAGAGAGGGAGAGGGAGAAAGAGAGAGGGTGAGGGAGAAAGAGAGAGGGATAGGGAGAAAGTGTGATGGAGAGGGAGAAAGAGAGAGGGAGAGGGAGAAAGAGAGAGGGTGAGGGAGAAAGAGAGAGGGAGATGGAGAAAGAGAGAGGGATAGGGAGAAAGAGAGAGGGAGAGGGAGAAAGAGAGAGGGAGAAAGAGAGAGCGAGGGAGAAAGAGAGAGGGTGCCGGAGAAAGAGAGAGGGTGAGGGAGAAAGAGAGAGGGAGAGGGAGAAATAGAGAGGGAGAGGGAGAAAGAGAGAGGGAGAGGGAGAAAGAGAGAGGGATAGGGAGAAAGAGAGAGGGAGAGGGAGAAAGAGAGAGGGAGAGGGAGAAAGAGAGAGGGTGAGGGAGAACGAGAGAGGGAGATGGAGAAAGAGAGAGGGTAAGGGAGAACGAGAGAGGGAGAGGGAGAAAGAGAGAGGGAGAAATAGAGAGGGAGAAAGAGAGAGGGGGAGAGGGAGAAAGAGAGAGGGAGAGGGAGAGGAAGAAAGAGAGAGGGAGAAAGAGAGAGGGTGAGGGAGAAAGAGAGAGGGCGAGGGAGAAATAAACAGCCCCTGCGACTCACCCTGTTAAAGTGGCTTTATTAGGAGTCAGGGACTGATCACAGTGCTAAGTGACCCGGCAAGGTCAGGATGAAGGGCAGCGGCTGTAATTAGTATGCACTTTGGTTCAGCAGGGTTGCGCTAGGCTACACTGACATTAGTATGCTTGTCTATGGGACCGGGGCTACGCTAGGATAGGCTAGCATTAGTATGCTCCTCTATGGGGCAGGGCTAGGCTAGCCTACGCTACCATTGTTCCGCCACAATCAAATTAGCCCCACTGATGAGGCCTGAGCTCTGTGACCTCGGAGACCGCATGGCTTTCTAGTGACAGAAATGACAATGGCACAAAAGAATATGTGTGCCACGCTCCTTTGGGGACAGTGGGGCTCACATACCGATTTCTGATTATAGCAGCTATTTATTTATATATTTTCTCTTGGTGAATGTAATTGAAATGAGGTGCTGGCTGCAATATGTGAAATGGATGCCCCTCTGGCTCTGTGACATTGGTCATCTAAACCTCAGTGACATGACATGGAGTGGACATCGACTGTGTGTGTGTGTGTGTGTGTGTGTGTGTGTGTGTGTGTGTGTGTGTGTGTGTGTGTGTGTGTGTGTGTGTGTGTGTGTGTGTGTGTGTGTGTGTGTGTGTGTGTGTGTGTGTGTGTGTGTGTGTGTGTGTGTGTGTGTGTGTGTTTCTGAGTCATGTCTCAGACATTGGCAGAGTTCAGACTCACCCTCCCTCCCCATGCTCCCCCTCCCTCCCCATGCTCCCCCTCCCCTTCCCCCTCGGCTATATTGTGTGATTTAGTGAGATCAGATGTGAGAGGCGATGCAGGCTGTTGTTAATGCTCCGTGGGGTCCACAATAGCACTGCGCCTCACCTCTGGGGGGAGCATGAATCAGGTGGACAAAAAAAGAGAGGAAATTAGATATGCACCATATCAATTTTACAGTCCTAGCCTCAGAGATTGAAAAAGCCTAGATTAATGTATCATATCTTCTGCGCTGTCCCCACCGAATCAACTGTAATATATTGAGCAGCGGAACAAGACTTTATCTAAGGGAGTTCTCCAAAAGCTGCGCTGACCCCAAGATTTGATTTGGTTCAGGGTGTTTCTGTCGAGGAGCGAGACTCCAACGCTGTTAAAGAAATATAATCTCAGATTGCACAATTATATTGGGGATGATTGCAGATAGAATGTTAGTGTGCCACTGATGCATGCTGAATGTTCTCACAGAGGAGTGAAAAGGAGGAAGGGAACAGGGAGGTAGGCTATCTACTTCCTGGTGTATCGGATGTCTCCACAATCATGTCAAATATTAAAGCTTTCCTATAAAATGTCTGACTTTACCGAATGTAAACATCCATTGTTATATACAGTGGGGAGAACAAGTATTTGATACACTGCCGATTTTGCAGGTTTTCCTACTTACAACGCATGTAGAGGTCTGTAATTTTTATCATAGGTACACTTCAACTGTGAGAGACGGAATCTAAAACAAAAATCCAGAAAATCACATTGTATAATTTTTAAGTAATTAATTTGCATTTTATTGCATGACATAAGTATTTGATACATCAGAAAAGCAGAACTTAATATTTAGTACAGAAACTTTTGTTTGCAATTACAGAGATCATACATTTCCTGTAGTTCTTGACCAGGTTTGCACGCACTGCAGCAGGGATTTTGGCCCACTCCTCCATACAGACCTTCTCCAGATCCTTCACGTTTCGGGGCTGTTGCTGGGCAATACGGACTTTCAGCTCCCTCCAAAAATGTTCTATTGGGTTCAGGTCTGGAGACTGGCTAGGCCACTCCAGGACCTTGAGATGCTTCTTACGGAGCCACTCCTTAGTTACCATGGCTGTGTGTTTCAGGTCGTTGTCATGCTGGAAGACCCAGCCACGACCCATCTTCAATGCTCTTACTGAGGGAAGGAGGTTGTTGGCCAAGATCTCACGATACATGGCCCCATCCATCCTCCCCTCAATACGGTGCAGTCGTCCTGTCCCCTTTGCAGAAAAGCATCCCCAAAGAATGATGTTTCCACCTCCGTGCTTCACGGTTGGGATGGTGTTCTTGGGGTTGTACTCATCCTTCTTCTTCCTCCAAACACGGCGAGTGGAGTTTAGACCAAAAAGCTCTATTTTTGTCTCATCAGACCACATGACCTTCTCCCATTCCTCCTCTGGATCATCCAGATGGTCATTGGCAAACTTCAGACGGGCCTGGACATGCGCTGGCTTGAGCAGGGGGACCTTATGTGCGCTGCAGGATTTTAATCCATGACGGCGTAGTGTGTTACTAATGGTTTTCTTTGAGACTGTGGTCCCAGCTCTCTTCAGGTCATTGACCAGGTCCTGCCATGTAGTTCTGGGCTGATCCCTCACCTTCCTCATGATCATTGATGCCCCACGAGGTGAGATCTTGCATGGAGCCCCAGACCGAGGGTGATTGACCGTCATCTTGAACTTTTTTTTTTTTTTTACATTTTTAGCAGACGCTCTTATCCAGAGCGACTTACAGTAGAGTGCATACATTTTATTACATTTTTTTTTTTTTACATACTGAGACAAGGATATCCCTACCGGCCAAACCCTCCCTACCGGCCAAACCCTCCCTAACCCGGACGACGCTATGCCAATTGTGCGTCGCCCCACGGATCTCCCGGTTGCGGCCGGCTGCGACAGAGCCTGGGCGCGAACCCAGCCCAGCCTGGGCGCGAACCCAGAGACTCTGGTGGCGCAGCTAGCACTGCGATGCAGTGCCCTAGACCACTGCGCCACCCGGGAGATGAAAAAAAAAAAAAAAAAAAAAATCTTGAACTTCTTCCATTTTCTAATAATTGCGCCAACAGTTGTTGCCTTCTCACCAAGCTGCTTGCCTATTGTCCTGTAGCACATCCCAGCCTTGTGCAGGTCTACAATTTTATCCCTGATGTCCTTACACAGCTCTCTGGTCTTGGCCATTGTGGAGAGGTTGGAGTCTGTTTGATTGAGTGTGTGGACAGGTGTCTTTTATACAGGTAACAAGTTCAAACAGGTGCAGTTAATACAGGTAATGAGTGGAGAACAGGAGGGCGTCTTAAAGAAAAACTAACAGGTCTGTGAGAGCCGGAATTCTTACTGGTTGGTAGGTGATCAAATACTTATGTCATGCAATAAAATGCTAATTAATTACTTAAAAATCATACAATGTGATATTCAGGATTTTTGTTTTAGATTCCGTCTCTCACAGTTTAAGTGTACCTATGATAAAAATTACAGACCTCTACATGCTTTGTAAGTAGGAAAACCTGCAAAATCGGCAGTGTATCAAATACTTGTTCTCCCCACTGTAATTGACAGATCTGCATATTGAGGGGGAGCTAGTTCCTTTGTAGGTCTTATACGCCTGGCCATTTGTCTTACCCATTGCTCTCAATGGCTTTATTCACACAATGGAGCATTTCAGGCAATATTTTACTGGTTGCTACACCATAAAATACCCCAACAGAGAAATAAGAGCCAAAAACAATAACCAATTTCAGATTGACTCTCTCTCTCTCTCTCTCTCTCTCTCTCTCTCTCTCTCTCTCTCTCTCTCTCTCTCTCGCTCTCTCTCTCTCTCTCTCTCTCTCTCTCTCTCTCTCTCTCTCTCTCTCTCTCTCTCTCTCTCTCTCTCTCTCTCTCTCTCTCTCTCTCTCTCTCTCTCTCTCTCTCTCTCTCTCTCTCTCTCTCTCTCTCTCTCTCTCTCTCTCTCTCTCTCACTCCCCATTCCTGTCAGGCAGCCATCTTGGATAGTGATCGTCCACAGGGCCGGCTCCAGGAAGACATGCCTGAGAGGGATTTTAAATCCATGGGGGGGGGGGCGGGGGTGGGGGGGTGACAACTAGCATTGCTTTAGAGCCCTAATAAAACAATGTAGATGGTTCCTACTACTATTCAAATGTACAAAATGTATCTGTTACATACTAGTGTATCATAGTTTAACCTTCAATCATTTGAACCATAGGCTACATTTCTGTCGAATTTGTGACACTATGCAATGAGTGTAACCTAGCCGCCACTTCTCCAGGTGTGCAACCTTTCCTGTGTGGGAGAGTCTCATATACACACTCACACACACACACACACACACACACACACACACACACACACACACACACACACACACACACACACACACACACACACACACACACACACACACACGCTATAGCAAGAGAGCAGGGAGGGGGTGTTTTCATAGTATTGACATCACTTTTACAGTAGCCTATCACACAAATAATGTGTTATGCAAGTGAATTATAATAGAGTGAAATACTTATTTCATTCTTTACACACACATATTTAACTTTTTTTTTTTTTACGGGCCTATATGAAATGCAGCCACACACAACAATTGTAATTTTGTCACAAGAAAGCATGCCATGTTGAAGAGAAGCCTCGCGAAGACTGGGAGCTCAAGTTGCGCTCATTGAAACAGCACATACCACGCACCGTAACCATCGATTCAGGACCATGGACAGAAGGCTACCGCCAGTCAGATGAAAGGATAACGTAAGATGCGCTGCCAATTTCAGCACCACTGGAGTGGACAGCCAGGACAACAGAAGCACTGCACCAGGGCTCACCTCAGAGCACGACCAATTAGGCTACATTGGTCGTTGTCCCTATACCCATCAAATAATGCAAAGCTGTATATCTATCAATAGCAATTAGACAGGCAAAAGCAAATAGCCTAATGACGTTAAGAATCACAGATAAAACTGAAAGATGCATTGATGTAAAAACCAAAGGGCTCAACTATTCTTTACATTCACCATTACAACAGCCAGGCCCATAAAGCTTACCATTTAGAGGAGCTGTAGCCTCCTCCTGGAAAAATGTACTTGTCAGGTCCCTCTCAAATGCCAGCTGGACAAACTGGGCGTTTTGTTGATGTAACATGCTCTGTGTTCACTGAATACATTCTTCAGGGTGGAGAACGAATTTTCGCACATTGCTGTAGATGCCCCCCAAAATGTTCATCATGTTTTAGCGCCAACAGCACAGTCGGCATTGCTGACAAAGACACCGCCGTATCTTTGAAGAACACCGAGCGGGGTCCATTTATTGTTGAAGGCTGTGGCTGCGATTTCACTTTTCAAGAATGTGCGAGCCACAATAAACTCTGCTTCCACTGGTTCAGTTTTGGTTGGATTTAACACGCCGTCAGGTGCTAGTGGCTGGGGTAAAAGAGGTGCAGGTGCTTGTTGTGATGTTACCCTGGTGCAGGTGCTAGGCCATGGCTCCACCTTGTTGGTCAGCGGGTGGTGTGGGGTATGGGCCGGTATTACATTTGATGCCACTGTAGGCTCCTCAACCTCGGTGGTTGGGCCTGCTGCAGACTGGTCGGTGAGCTTGGCTACACTCTCCATATAGGTGGTCTTCCGGTTTTTTGCTGTTTACAGTGCCCAGCCATTTTCGGATATATATGCTGATCAAGGCGTAACCAACTAGCTATAATTTTTCAGCGCGCTGCTACCAAAACCTAACAAAGCAAGTAGCTAATAGTTAGCCTATTATTGGCTGTAGCTGTCTGCAAAAGGGAACATCTTTTACCCCTCTCCGTAATGAACAAAATCCTGCCCTGGGATCCAATGAGCTTCCCAAACAAGGTAATGAAGGCGGTACCTTATGACATTGTATGCCTAGGTTCCCAATCAGAATGCATTTTGGGATTTTAACTACTAAATATTAGATTATTACATTCCCACTCCCACTCCCACCCCCCTCCTCAGATCATGAGTGCACACCCAGCGTATTGCCCCTGTCCAAGTCTGCGCTACTGGCAGGCCCAATGGCGCAACATTGACAAAACCGGACAGGGTAATTCATATACCATTTGTTATGCTTATGGGGAAACAAAACTGTGTGTGTGGGGGGGGGGCATGAATTCTATCTGGGGGTCCATACCCGGCTTTGCCACCCCATAGAGCCGTCCCTGATTGTCCATCTTCTGCATGGTTCTGATTAGCTCCAAACTCTTTGAAATCTGACAGAATACATAAATATCTGGGGGCATCATAGAGTTAGAGTCAGTTAAAGAGGATACAGCCAGGATCAAGTTTCTCTCCTGATGAAAATCAATGCAATGGGTCTGGTTGGAAAATGATTCAACATGTCAGCTATAAAGAGATGGGCCATTATGTCATTAGAGCTAATTTGATCTTTTCTGCTTGTATCCCTATTGTAAGTCATTCATTCTGGAAGATGGGCCTGTAAATGATTCATATCTGTCCATTGTCATCATTTTCAATGTGGTTCAGACTAAACAGCAGGAGACTTCAAATTAGCATTTTGTTTTTAATGCGTAAGCACAATGACTACTAGAACTAACACTACCACTGCCTCTGCTACTATGGTATTCTACAATAACTGCTGTAATACTACTATTTATACTATCAGTGAATTTCTACTACTACTACTACTACTACTACTACTACTACTACTACTACTACTACTACTACCTCTACTACTACTACTACTACTACTACTACTACTACTACTACCTCTACTACTACTACTACTACTACTACTACTACTACTACTACTACTACTACTACTACTACTCTACTACTACTACTAATACTACTACTACTACTACTACTACTACTACTACTACTACCTCTACTACTACTACTACTACTACTACTACTACTACTACTACTACTACTACCTCTACTACTACTACTACTACTACTACTACTACTACTACTACTACTACTACTACTATTACTATTAGAAACAGTGGCAGTAACTCTTCTAGTACAGCTGCACTCACAGTGATACACATACTATTATACAAAACTACTGTAAACAATACATTATTTGATGAATATTAGAATAATACAAAACCATTGAAAGGGTGAGTGTGAATAATTTGCCTTGATATCAGCAGTGTATTATATTATGTCCTTGGCATCAGGCACATGTTTACAATTTAAACATTTGAGATTTAGATGGAGCTCTTTTCATTTCAGTGAGTGGACAGGGTTTGTATTCTGAGATGAGTCCATGTCTCACACACACCCCCCACACAATCCCATCACTACGCTCACACACACACACACACACACACACACACACACACACACACACACACACACACACACACACACACACACACACACACACACACACACACACACACACACACACACATATACATATACTGAGAGAGAAAATAAAACGGTTGATTTTCATTTGGTGTTGCAAGGCATTAGCCGTGATGTCTTAACACTTGTAAATGAACCCTCCTCCCCTCCTAATCTGTCACTTTAATGCACTATAGATTTTATTTCAGCCTCTGTAGTATCACATTCTCAATAATAATCATCAACCGCCTCTGTTGTTCCCTCCTGCAGAAATTAAATGTCGCCGCTGAGTGCACAACTAATAAAAGATGTTGCCGGAGGAAATAAAAAAATAAATATGATGAATCATAAGGGCTGGGATTTGTATTCAGATGCGAGAGACAATTACACAAAGAGTTTGAATTTATCAGCCGCTGCGCCTCTCAACAGCTCAATAATGGACCACCGCCGCCGGCCGGCGTGACTGACACACATACGCACACACACACACACGCACACACACACACACACACACACACACACACACACACACACACACACACACACACACACACACACACACACACACACACACACACACACACACACACACACACACACACACACACACCAGTCTGTATTAAGGAGGGAACTGGTGGTGTGGTCTTTTCTTTGTCTGCCAAGGTACACTACATGACCAAAAGTATGTGGACATCTCTTCTGCTCGTCGAACATCTCATTCCTAAATCATGGGCATTAATGTGGAGTTTGTCCCCCCCTTTGCTGCTATAACAGCCTCCACTCTTCTGTGAAGGCTTTCCACTAGATGTTGGAACATTGCTGCAGGAACTTGATTCCATTCAGCCACAAGAGCATTAGTGAGGTCGGGCACTGATATTGGGTGATTAGGCCTGGCTTGCAGTTGGCGTTCCAATTCATCCCAAAGGTGTTCAATGGGGTTGAGGTCAGGGCTCTGTGCAGGCCAGTCAAGTTCTTCCATACCGATCTCAACAAACCATTTCTGTATGGACTTCGCTTTGTGCACAGGGGCATTATCATGCTGAAACAGGAAAGCGCCTTCCCCAAATTGTTGCCACAAAGTTGGAAGCACAGAATTGTCTAGAATTTCATTGTATGCTGTAGCGTTAAGATTTCCCTTCAATGGAACTAAGGGGCCTAGCACAAACCATGAAAACAGCCCCAGACTATTATTATTGTACTGATGTTGATTCCAGAGGCAGGTTTAGAACTCTGTAGTGAGTGTTGCAACCGAGGACAGACCATTTTTACACGCTAAGCACCTCAGGACTCGGCAGTCCCGTTCTCTGAGCTTGTGTGGCCTACCACTTTGTGGCTCAGCCGTTGTTGCTCCTAGACGTTTCCACTTCACAATAACAGCACTTACAGTTGACAGGGGCAGCTCTAGATGGGCAGAAATATGACAAACTGACTTGTTGGAAAGGTGGCATGCTATGACGGTGCCACAATGAAAGTCACTGAGCTCTTCTGTATGACCATTATACTGTCAATGTTTGTCTATTGAGATTGCATCGCTGTGTGCTTGATTTAATACACCTGTCAGCAACGTTGTGGCTGAAATAGTCATATCCACTAGTTTGAAGGGATGTTGACATACTTTTGTATATGTAGTGTATGTCTTATCAGACGATATAGTCGTGATACTGAGGAGTAGGTATTGTTGATTAGCACAGCCACTGTGTGTGATATTCTCTATTCAACAATCTGAGACTTGTGCCAGGATTCAATTTATAGCGCAGCACTATGTACAGCCGACAATGTGGCTTTTAAATGCAGTTTCCCAGACATTCGCAGACATCGCATTAACGGTAAATGCTGCAGACTTTGGCTCAATCGGAATTTACCTTTAAATGTCAAGCGCGCTGTAACTGTGGATCGGATTGAATCCTGGCCCAAATCCTCCATTAGCTAAAACTCAGAGCTTCATGTAAGGCGGGTTGAGACTTGCACTTTAAATAAATTGTGACTTGACTTGACAGAAGTAATGTTGTTTTTTCATGGTGGCTGTGACCTGTGGGTAGTGACCTCTGGAACCCTTCATGTAGTGGCAGTGTGTTGTGATCAATGATTGGAAAGAAGAGTTGTTAACGTAAGAATGTCACAGCATTCGATCAACTGGATTGGACTCTTTATATTCAGAATGTGTGCGTGTGCATGTGCGTGTGTGTGTGTGTGTGTGTGTGAATGTAGGTCTGAGTGTTTTACCGTGCATATGTTGGTGGCCGAAAGGGGAAGGGAAAAAAAGGGTCACAGAGAGAGAAAGAGGGGGGGGGGGAGCAGTCTGATCAGTGTGGTTTGACTGGACCCGCTCTCTACTCAGCAAAGACAATCCACACCAAACTGCCTGACAAATGTGTCCCTGGAAACCTCACACCTAACCCCCTTGTCATCATTTTCTCCCCCTCTTCTCCTCGCTGGCTCTGTCTTCCCCCTCTCCTCTCCTCTGCTGGCTAGCTGACAGTTGGAGCCAGGCAGGGTCACCTCCCCTCACCTCCCAGGGGTGTGTGGGTACAGCTCCGGAGCTTCAGAGCCCATACCCAAGCGGTTCCTGACTTGCCCAGCGAGGAGGAGTGAAGTATGGGGAGATCCGGGCCGCTCTGCTGGGAGTGGGGACGCTGGCCTGGAGGTACCCCCGGCCTACTCACTTTAGGCCATGCGAGACGCAGTCTGCCAGGCCCGCCATGACCCCCTCAAAGTGGCGCGTGCACGAGGAGCCTCTCTCTTTAAGGCTCTCTGCTCCTCTTCCTTTGGTTTGGACTGTATTCCCCTCTCAGTGATGTCATGATAAGCTAATATGCTTTGAATTCTAACAAAATTAACCAGTGCTTTGATACACCCTACATTGTAAAATACCCTGAGGTTGTGATTTCTAGAGAAATAATATTTCAATAGTAAACTGGACTAAGTAACACGCTGGAGAGTCTTACAAAGAGGCGAACTCATAGGGGTTATCGTAGTGTTGTGATGCTGTGTGTGTCTGCTGGTACAGTGTGTCCCGCTCAGAATCATAGTCTATTACCCTGAGAGAGAATCATCCTCTCATATCTGCTGATGGCTCCTTTTTAACAATGGTCCATCAGCTGCAGCATCAAAGGTCCTGGGCTGGGCTGGAATGAAATAGCTGCATCTTGGGACCACATTAGTGAGTGTGTGCATGATCTCTCTCTGCTTTGAAGTTCCCTGTCTCTCTCCCTCGCTGACCCATTAGAGTACGGGAGAGGTGAACGTGGGGTGACCACACATAGAATACATAACCCCAACCCCCTGTTTTTCATATGCTGGGTGTCAGAGTAGGGGTTGATTGCATTTCAATTACATCAAATGCAAGAGACAGCAACAACAAGAACAACAACTATCATTAAGACCCACATGAAAGCAACACTCAGTGCTTCTGATGTAGCAGTGTAGAACACATTTTTACTTTGATCGTTTTCAATTGTCATCTTAAAGTTGCACTATGAAGAAATGGCTCCGCCATTTCCTGGTTGCTAAAACTCTTAATAGTTTTCCTAATTTCAGTTTGTGACAAAACAAGCCAGTGTAGTGTAGAGAATCATTGCACCATCTAAACCGCTATGAAATGTGTTTTCCATAACCAAAAATATAGTATTTTCAGCTGTTTGAAGCTGGTGAACAAAACCCAAAGTATAACACACAGAAACAAA